>NC_049172.1:33576590-33876590 GCF_009769625.2 Cygnus olor
CAACTAAATTACAGATTTTTATTTTTATTTTTTACATGTGTTCATAGCATTTATAATTGTATAGAATGATGGCATTTATGTAAAAAAATTACTGGACAAGCTACCACAATAAGACAATTTTAAAAGTTCTTCTATTAGATTAAGGCAAATGTCTGGGATTTATTAATTTATTTAATAAATATTAAATCAGTCACAGGATATGAATCGCTGGACCTGGTCTGGGGCTGCTTAGTCCTTCCCCACCTCTCCTTGCCATCAGCATCATTTACCTGATGAGTTAAATTAGGGAACTGATCTGGCAGGAAGCCACCTTTTTGTCCCTGGATTTTTACAAGGGTGTACTCCCTAGGCTCCTACTGCAGGGCTGTAGGAACGCTAGTGGCAGGAGAAAGGAGGCAGTGGGACCATACAGTTTGGAGCAGAGCAGACCGTCCTAGTGGCATCCAGCTGTCATGGGATCATAACCACAGACTGTGACCTTAGTGAAATATTTACAGGTAAATTAGGGTTTTGATCGAGATCCCTTAAGTAGGTTCGAAATGTATATATGGTGTGTTGTAATAAAAGTCGTGGAAGTGCAGAAAAAGATAAGTTCAACTCTTTCAAACTTAAATCACTGTGTGTTATCTTGAATGCTGTGCTTTGAAGATAAAGTTTCTGGTGATAAAATAGTGTGAGGATATGCCAGTTAATATTGTCAGCTGCCACTGATTCTACTGTTGTTTTGGTGTAATAGTTATGTAGTTTTTGTTAAAAATATAAATACATATTTTTTGTTTTAGGAATGTTTCTAATTATTCTTAACATTTTGACATCCTTCTATACCTGTTGGATGCAGTATCATTTACATTACCTCTGGATTGCTTTTCAGAAATCCTGCCGCTGAGTTCTAGTGCTCAAACACAGATCCTGAAGTCAACAGAATGACAAAGCTTACTACAAAGAATGCAGTTTCACTGATATCTAAAGTTGTGTGTCCTTACAGATAAATCAGTTTTCTCTTCTAAGTTTGCTCTCAAAGTTTAAAGCTGCTCCATCCCATGTTTGTGGGCAAAAGTTGTGACTGTGAGCAATTTCTTTCCCTCCTCACAGTGCTCACAGGATAGCAAGGAAATATTAGAGGTTTGACACTTTCTCCTGGAGAAAGGAAAGACATTAGTCTATAAAACATTAGATTTTTGCCAGCTATGTGAACACATCCAGAAACTCGTTCTTGTAAATTAGTACAGGCTTATATGATCTGTATGGCTGATACACTAACACTATTTTAAATTGTGGATAAAACATGAAAACTTTTCTAATATGCCTTTGTATCACTTGCATTTAAACAACTCTATGCAGAGACGCTTTTCCTTTCCTGCAGAAAGTTTTCTAGACAGGTAATACTTGGAAAGTAAGAATTAAGCTTGATTATTATTATTTTTTAATTATGGCTTTTTGTTAATTGTCAGATTTCCATTTTTAATTATTTTCAACATTTAATCCAAGCCTTCTGGACACTTCTTGGCCCTGCATTTTGAGCCTTGACATAACTAGTCAGTATTGCTAGAAAATTTTTTGAGAAGCCATGTGTAAAGGATTTTGATAAACTAGTCATGACAGTAGTTAGTTTTTTTATTCCCTTTGTCTGTGATTTTTGCATCTGAGCATTATGGAGTTGAGAAATCAGCATATGACCATCACTATTCATCTAAAAACTAGAGCTGGATCTTCCCTGTTACATTTAAAAGAGATTCTAGTGTTAATTTCCTGAACTGTTTGCAAAGCTTGGTTGTTTTATTTTATATTTGTTTCCAAATGGCACATTCATAAAATGCAAAAACATACAACATAATGACTCTAGAAATTCTCTTGGCATACTCAAACTAAATTACATTAAACAACTCTACCATTTCCTAAAAGAACTGAATAATTACTAAACTGAATTGTAACAATATGCACAGGTTTGCTGGAAAGAAGAGTAGATAAAGCATATGTTTACATGACTGACACAATAAAAGGTTTCCCTATACAGTTTTGCAAATAGTGATTATAATTTCATGCTAATAAGATGCAGGAAAATGTGCTGAAGGAATTGTGCTGTGCTGCTTTTGTCACAGTTTCATCAAACTGATTTTGTCAGCACTGGAGCATAACCCTTGCCACATGAGTTTGAGTGCTCATTAGGCAGCCGATTTGTCTGAATCCTCATTAAATTGATTAACTCATTTACTTATGGATGATGACATGTTATGTGGTACAGGAATGGTGGTTAGAGACTGGAATAGAGACTCCCATTGACTTGCTTAGTATTCAGTTGTTCATTTATTTCTGCAATAAATTGCTGTGCTCAAGTGCTGTAGCATCAGTGATTTACTTTTTGCAGAAGTGTGGCATCAGCTGAAGGATTCAACTTACATTGTGTAAACTTGCACCTCTTGGTAAACTACTGACAGCAATTTAGAAGCGTCTTGGGTTTATAGCTTGCTCTAATTCTCTATTTATTTCATTTGGGTGCTAGACTTTCTCATGAAGAACCTAAAAGGCTTTTTTGAACATCTGTTTTAATGTACATTAAATAGTGAAAGGGAAGCAAGTAGACAACCTCTTCAGTTATACATGCAGAAGAGGGAGGCATTACTAACGGAAGACACTTAAAGAAAGCAGTTTTCTGAAAGGTAGCTTTCAGAAGTATGACATGAAAAAAATTCAGATGAATTAGATCAATTTCTATGCATGCACATAGTCTAGAAATTTGCATTTATAAAATGTATTATGTTGATACGCTTCTAGTATTTTACCGTGCTACTTGGAATAGCTGAGTCTGTGCAAGTCATGCTGAAATACAAGTTTTTGATACCAACTACAATTGTGGTCTCCACGTGTGAAAACGTAAAAGGAAGTTAAAACATCTGGGCTTTAACAAATAATCGATATTATAATTTAATCTGGTGATTCTGCAGCAAGTAGATGGCAAGTATAATAACTAGTTTGTATTTTTGAGTCAGTATTACTTGTAGCTTGAAATAAGTCAAAATGTAGTCAACTACTTCAAACTTCATGAAAACAAAGAAATCTGAATTCTTGAGTGGTCAAGTTATTACAGTAAGAATTGAATTTGCTTATTCCTGGGCTGAAATGTGTCACGTACGTAGACAAAGTAGTTTAAACAAAGACAGCAAAGTCTGTTGCTTTGAAGAAGCAGAATGCTTTTTATTTTACTAGGGTGTAACACAAGCCTTAGTCATAGACAGGGACAGCACTGGACAACCACAGTTTACAAACACAGACCAGAGATCTTCCTCTCTAAATGTAGGACCAGAAGTAGCAGATATTTTAATACTGGTCAAAGTACAAGAAAACAAGAAACAAGACATTTTCCATGACAAAAGAAGAAATTTTCAACATGAAGCCAGCAGCTGTATATGTCAGCAAGCTGTTGAAGCTTTTAGAGGTGTGGTATTAAGGGAGGACTTCAAGACAGTTTCTAGGTAAGATAACGTGTTAGAGCTTGGCTGCTTGAAACACCCAGAGAAATGGAAGAGCCCAGAGAGCTGCAGGACTGAAAACCAAACTAGTCATACACAGAGGCTGGTCTGACTGCAGTAAAGATTTTGCTAAACCAAAGTTTTAGAAGCATTCCTCTCAGTGACAGTCCTGGCTTAAGGTAACATGGCCTTAGGACCCATCACATCACCCTCCGTCTCCCCGTTGTTTGTGGGAAAGCATTTGAGCGGTTGTGCAGTGAACAGAACAGGGGAAGTGAGTCAGCCTAAAATAACCTTTGCATTTTTTCTTCTCCCTGCCCCAGGTTATTTACTATGTGAATCACTTCTCCACTCCAGCTGACCTCAAATATAGTGCTGTTAGAACAGTAGGGTTGGGGTAGCAGTAGAAAGTGACTGCTCATGGACAGAGAATTGAAAAAAGGTAGACCAGTAAGGGGAATGTAAAAACAATTTTACATCTTTTTTATAACTTACTTAAAGCTGTGTATATATGCTTTGCTTTGCTTTAATATATATATATACACACGTATATACATATACTGTGATGGTAACAATCGCAAGTTTTGATGGTAATAAAAAATGACTGTCTCCATAATTCTGTCTTCTTTGAGTTAAGGTAGAACTTTGGTGTTCTCAGGCTTCTTAGAAGATTAACAGTGTTCTGTAGAGTTGAGATGAGACAATAAATGGGAAAATAATATCTTTTTATTATAATAGTTGCACAGTATGTGTGGTTATATTTGTTTATACTGACCCACAGTTTTACTGAGGATCTAGTCAAATCAGTCGTGTTTCCCTGACATAATGACAGACGTGCAAGTGAAATTTTTTCTAGGGAGATACAAAAACGGATGAGGACATCTTGCTTCCCTTCTGTAAAAGGGATTACTGTCACTGAATTAAATTGAGCTAGAATTTCACCCATCCTTCTAATTTTCTTTTTTGGAAGAAAGAACTCCAAGCATGTCTCATTTCAGATTTTTTTTAGTAGATTTTTCTTGTTTTTTGAGAATTGTCATTTAGTTTATTAACATACGTCCATATTGAGAATGATGAGGAGAGTTCATAAAAACAATTTCTGAGACCCTTATTTCAATCAGTGTTTCTGTAGAATCATTTTAGGATCATAGAAATTTTGCTAAAAATGTATGTAGAACACAGTTTATATTCAAACAGGCAATTGATGATCAGAGTAAAATTACTGTGCTCTAAATTTTTCTACATCCACCTATTTCCCCCCTTCACTTGCTCTGACAGTTACAGACCGCTTCTCTAATGGGGCTTGCATTTGAAGATAAGCCTACATGTAAACAAATTAACTTTTCTTAAATGGAGCGCCATTTCATCTGCAATAATGTACCAATTCATAAACTATCACAAGCGTATTTTTTTTAAAAAGGAAAGATAAATGACCCATTGTATAACACTTACTATTAGGCAGACTAGATGTCCCTGTGTTCTGGGAGATAAGGCCCTTGTATTATTACACCCTAATAAAATGAGTTAATGTTTTAGTATCAGAGATAAAAGGACAGTTGGATATATTTAATAACCAAACTGAGAAACACTTAATTTTAGTTGTCTGTAGCAATATAACACAAATTCCCCTGTAAAACAAATTGCACTTTTGGAATATACTTTAATGTACATTCGACAAAGGAGAAAATGAGGTGATTGAAGTTCAATTTGTAGCATGTTATTAACCATTTCCGCTTGACTAGATGAGTAAAAGGATAATGGATGAGGGTTTTATTATTGCCTTTCTGCTAAAATGAAGTGGTGTAAAAGATAAGGTGATGAGATTAATGAACATAAGGAAAAGGCGTAATCAATCAAACTCCAACAGGGAGATGAGATGACAGTACTTAAGATTTGTA
Source organism: Cygnus olor (assembly GCF_009769625.2). Taxonomy (NCBI): domain Eukaryota; kingdom Metazoa; phylum Chordata; class Aves; order Anseriformes; family Anatidae; genus Cygnus; species Cygnus olor. Next base: position 33,581,956 of record NC_049172.1, read on the forward strand.
AGGATACATGTTTTAAAAAGTGGATTTTATCAACGCCGACATTTTGTTTAGGTGGAATGCTAAGAAGCAGATACTTGCCAGTTTTAGTTATTTTTGCAGGTTCTTTATGCTACTGTATATTTGAAGTTTCAGCAATTGATGTAACAAATTAAAGTTGGTATGTCTATTTTTTTAATTGAATGCCACATTTTTTAAAACTATAATTATTAAATGAGGACATACAAATGCAACTTTTGTCAAGTAGGAACAATGATTTATTGGTCAGTTTATCAGTTCTTCACTGGCGGTACAGATGTGTCTGGATGAGTTACTTTTATTCTTTGTGTTATTGCTTCAAGTTTTGTGTCCTAGTCTTTTCAGAAGATAATTTTCACATACTCATGGAAAAGAAAGGAATATTCCTTGTCCTGTAATAAATGGTCAACCATCAAACTCCACAAACTTTCAACTTCCAACTTCTTGAGTAGAAAGCCGTGTATCTTCTGGAGATAAATATGCAGGCATTTCTGGCTGTAAATGCATTCCTACTTGTAGGGTGTGATACTTTTTATATTTCAGAGCTCAAATGCAGTAGTCTTGCCTCTGACATGTATTTTAAAATGACTAACCTACTTGCATATCTATATTGCTAGCATGTTATGGAAATAAGTGTCCTCATCTTAGGCAATGATTTCAAGTATTTTCAAATTTCACTGATTCCAGATCCCAAATTGTTTAAATTACTTGTAAGTACTCCAGATGTAGTTAGTCATGGAGCAAACCTTCAGTAACTTACAGATAGGTCTTCTGTCTTAAACTATTCTTTTTAACAAAAGAACATTGAGTTACAAACTAAATCACTTAAGAACTGAAAATGCCTTCAAAAAATTATGTTTTCTCATGTCTTCAATCTCCTGCTTTTTTATAAAAAACATGTACCTCTTTCAAAATGTGGAGCTGACTGGGAACAGAACTGCTACCCAGTTAGATTTTTTCCCGCTTAAAGGTTTAAGAAGGGTTCCCACATGATTCCTTCAAGTACAGTTAATTTGCTTGATAAGAGTTGCCTTAAGTTACTTTTGCAAATGAAATATTCATGGACAAGATAAATTATTGTATTTTCTCAAGGAACTGTTATTTCTTGGCAGCACTTTGCACGGAGTGGATAGGATATTACTAAGAGGTTAATTGTGTCTAAAAAGCAGTTTACAGGACTTTTTTCCCTTTTGACTTGAGCATTTATGAAACAGACTGTCACATATTGGCTGGAACCCGGTGCTTTGTAAATACTCCCACATTAGATCTGCCTTTTTCTGCCTTTTAGGAAAACTTCCAGTTGTGCCTAACAGTACAGTGGATTTGTAAGATAAATGCATACCACAGCCCAGATTACAGTTCTTCACAAGAGCTGATATTTTCACACAGACTTACAGCCCCTTCTTCTTCTGTCATCTGCAGAATTTTTTGATAGGTCATTTTTTATTGGGCCCTCAGTGGTAGCAAGTTTTAGATTTAATACCCTAGGGGGAATGGCAAGGCAAATCATGTTGTTGGATCAATTGTTCAACTATCCCCAGACTGCTGTCTGTGTACGTTACACTTGTATCACATTTCCAAGCCTTTCATATCAATCATTTGGACTAGAAATGCAGTTTAATTTTCTATTGCATTTTAAAACTGAAATTAGGGTTATGTTCTTGTTTTGTTACCCTAGAATCCTAGATGTGGTCATAGACCTCACATTAGGTATGTCCGTGGCTTAATTAACCTTGGAAGAAGGTCTGTACTCATAGGAATGCTTTAAAGCTGAATTTAAACTACTTTATTTTGCCATCTCCTGAGATGAAAACCAGCAGTTATTGTTTAAAACCTTCTGTTCTCATTGTTCTTTGTTCTTTACGAACATGATTCATTTTAATTGGTCAAATTATTTCTATGGGTGATCTTAAAGAAGAGATTCTCTCTTGCAGTCATAAGCCATAGCAAAACCTTTGTCACTGACTTATTATACCCAGTTCCTTTACTTGAGGAATTAATCTACTTTTACTGGAATATAAGATAAATGTAGGAATACAGATACAGACTATGAGGCATACTCTTGTGGGTCTTGATTAAAAAAAGTGCATGTGGGGGACATGTCCTCTGGTAACTAAGAATGATTTCCCTATGTTGTTGTCATGTCTCTGTTCTGCTTTGGTGTATAGTAAATGAACTAGCATGGAGAGGAGCAGTGCTTGAGCAGTGGAGGGTTTATTAGAAGCACTGCTGTATCTTCTGTCCCAACTTCTGAGAGCAGGAGGGAGATTTTCTATAGCATAAAGTACTCTGCAGTCCTGGGATGTGGGGCAGCTACCAGATATCCAAAGTAAGGCAAATGTATGTAATTACACAGCAGCCCCTGCAGCTGCTCCAGTATACTCAGAGGGGATTTGGTTCCTGCAGCAGTCTAGAGTCTGTGCAGCACAAAGGTGGCATTAAGCCATTTTCACATTCCCATCCCTTTGCAAGCTGCACCTTCTGTGCCATATCTCTTGTAAAACATAGCACAGAATCTTTTAATGTAAACTGCTGGATTGGCAGCTCTGGAGTCTGACTTTTCTCTTTGCCTTCAAGAGGCACATCTGTTCTTCTACGAATGGGCTTGGTTCCCATTAATGAGCTGATCAGATGCAGTCTTTTATGATGACTGGTACTCAAGCTTCCTGCCAGATGTGTGGGGGTGGTTTTTTGTTTTTGTTTTGTTCTGATGAAGGGATATGAAGGTCAGCTTACAGGTCATCAATAAAAAAAAAAATCCTTCTTTTTGGCATTGAAACTTTTTTTTTCATTGCCCATTTGTGTTTTTCTCCTCACCCATCACCTGCAAGATCAGATCAAAATGGCAGACACTGGACATCTGCCAGTATTGCAGGTGCATTTGTTCCCTCCTTGGTTGCAGTTGCTGCTTCTGCTTGCACGTGTTCTGGCCAGATAGAGATCTCCTGGATACATGCAGGAGCAGCCCATGGGAGAAGTCATGTCCTAAAAGTGGTGAAATAGACAGGTGCAGGGCACAGCAGTGGGAAATCTTACATGACTACTCTGATTTGCTGTTCAAAACTGAAATTTGAAGAGACAATTACAACAAACATGAACCTTATTTTTTTAAAGAAACCTCAGTGGCTAAATCTGTTTAAGAGACAGCAAAACCAGCAAGCTTTGATGTTGTTTTCCATGGTCTGTTTTTGAAATGCATGCTCCTGTATATTACCTTTCACCATATCTAGTTATACTGCTATGGATATGAACTGCTGTGAGTCATTAGTCTGGCAATTGTCCTAGTTTTCAGACTCTGTACTCCTTAGAGATCAACCAATATAATCTGATAAAGAGCCTCTACAAGGCTTTTCTGCTTTAGGAGTTTTTTAAAAGAAGAGTGGGGACCAACCAGAACTTTAAACTTGAAAAAGCAAACAAACAAAAAGAAACATCATAAAGGTAAATGCCCTCTTGTTATAAAAATATAATAATTCTGGTTGATTTCTTTTATGACTTTCTGAGGTACTTCCGCTTTTAAACAGGAGAAAGCTTTTAGGGCTTTTCTCAAAATCCCTTAAATAGTTTTGAAAGGCTATTTATTGTAGTAGTTTTACAACAGCATGTAATGGATTGGAGCCACTAAGTAGAAATAAGGTACACAAAGCACAACAGCACAATCTTAGAATCGTAGAATCATTAAGGTTGGAAAAGACCTCCAAGATCATTTGATCCAACCATCCCCGTACCACCAATATTATCCACTAAACCATGTCCCTAAGTACCACATCCAACCTTCCCTTAAACACCCCCAGGGACAATGACGCCACCATCTCCCTGGGCAACCCGTTCCAATGCCTGACTGCTCTTTCTGAGAAGAAATGTCTCCTAATTTCCAACCTAAACCACCCTGGCGCATTTTGAGGCCATTTCCTCTAGTCCTACCACTAGCTACCTGCGAGAAGAGGCCGACCCCCAGCTCCCCACACCTTCCTTTCAGGTAACTGTAGAGAGCAATAAGGTCCCCCCTCAGCCTCCTCTTCACCAGATTAAATCTGTTCAAAATTCGATAGGGACGAAGTCTTCTGCTAACTGCCATAATTTTACTTGTTATAACTTTGTTAAATATCAGAAAGAAGATACTTCTTATATGGAAGCAGAAAACCATAGTTCTCAGAAATATGAAAGAGAGGACCTGTTCAAAGAGAATCAGGTCTGACATTATAGGTGAGAATAAGACGGTAGTCAGTTCTGATCATCTGAAAACCAGGCTGACTAAAAACCTAGCATTAATCATTAATGTTGAGGCCACATCCCCACCCCTTGCTCTCTGTAATTTTGCTTCATTTATCTTACACAAGGAACAAAAAGAATTGATACCCTTCATTGTGTAAAATCTTTCCAGAAAAAAAAATAAAGATCTTGAGACCCTTTGAAGATATGTTATACTGGAGAGTTCAGAAACAGAACTGTTAAAAATAGTCCTTGCTGGTATTCTTCCAAAGTATTTTTTATTAACTCAGTTATTTCAGAGAGACACACCTTGGTATCTTCCTCATAAACTTGTCTTATTTCCATTATGAAGCCTTCTGAATGATCATATTTGGGTACCTTGGCAAAATTTGGTTTGTGGTCATACTTATCACCTCAGAAATGTATATCTATTTTTTTCTTAACAGTAATACAAAATCCTAGGGAGTATACCAAAAACCTTTGAGGTTAAAGTTTAAGAAGTGTTTTTGTTTTATAACCCCATTTCCAGTAAACACTTCAAAAATGGTCGCTTTCAGATTATCACAACCTGAATTTACATTCCCTTTTTGATTAGCTCACAAGGAGACCTGAAGTCAAATTAAACAATCAGTTTTCACTAACACATAGTTTGGAGCATCTTAAAGTTCCTGTACTTTGTTGTTTAGTTTTTTACATGATAAACTTGAAAGGGAGTTAAGTAACGAGGTAGCAAGGTTTGTGCTGACAGAAAGTTGCGTAGTTAGCGCCAACATAAGTGAGTTGTGAGGAATTTTGAGGCAGGTCTAGACACCAGCTCCTCAGTTGCATAGGTAAACTGATGGCAAATGGAATTTCTCAATCTAGTTTTCCAAAATTCTGTCTTGTGGGGTAGCTAGCCTGCAATGTACCACTGCACCATTCATTACTATAGAGGCTTGATATTAATAATACTTCATTTCAGCATTATTGATCCAAATTCTTAATGTGATCAGCTAGTTTGACAGCTTCTACACACTGACAAATCATTTCACTGAATTTTAATCAGTGATGCTTAAGCTATCTTTTCGAGCTTTTGCAGGTAACTTCCTTTTTTGTCCAATGTATACAAATTGATATCAACAACAGTAGCTTTTTTTAATATTTACGCAGTATATACAGTATTTACAGAGTTTAAATGATGAAATTCATTGACACATAAAATGATGAAGTCGTAGAATTTAATGCAGTTCACAAAGCAGTTCTGGAATCTGTCAGTCTGTGTGGACATCAGGACTAGCCAGAATTGTTATTATTAATTAGAGTAGATTAAAAGTGCTCTCTGAATTTTTAAACTTATGATATAATGAAGGAAGAAATGAGAAAATATTCTATTTACCCACCGTGCTGGCCATGGTTAAAGACAGGACACTGCCATTGCTTGATGATTACTTGATTAACTGTTTTCTGCCACTGATAATGAACCATTGCTGGTCCTGCTGTTTAGGATTCAGCAGGGATAATCAAAACGGACAAAGAAATCGTGAAGTATTGGATGCAGTGGAAAGGAGTAAGATAGTTGGTACTGACTTTGCTAACAGTGTTTACTGATTTATTAGAACATATGGGGTTTTGGGAACCTCATAGTCAATTCAAAAGAACGAAACCTGTTATGAATACCTGTCATGAATTTTCAAAGGTAGATCCTGATACAGGGAGAAGGTTATCTGCAGTTAGTGGAAGACTAGTTTCAGAAAATCTGCATTGCATAATTTTTTTCACTTTGAAATATAGCTTTAGTGTCAGGATAAAGAGAGAAAATATAGTTGTGCATCGTCTATTTTAATCATCTGGTAAGTATTTTTCATGTCATCACACATGTTCTGATCTGTGGCCTGTGACAGACGTTATTCATTTCCACACAAATGGTGTTTTTATTTGTGTATCACTTACATAGTTTCATTTCTAGATCTATTCTATAATTGGAAATAATTTCTAAGTTGTAACTAAAGACTACGCTATTTACAGGTCCAGAGGCCTTAAAGTATATCAGGCTAGTATAAACAGTATACTGTGAAATAGGAATTCCAGTTTGTGGTAAATCTGTCTGTCCCCAGCAGCTTCAGATAAAATAATTTTAGCCTTCTAAAGCACATCAATTTGCTAGTCTGTGGTTCATGTATCAAAGAACATTCTGTGAAAATATCAATATCATTGGTTAATATAAATGAAATTAATTTTTAAAGCTGGGCTAAAGGTTGACATCTGAAAAATTGCATTACTTTGCAGAAGAGAAATTTCTGTCTTCTAGTGAAATTTCAGGTCATAAGGGCAAGTAATTTTCACAATCTTCAATGGGAACCAGTGAAATATGAACTTCATTGTCACCTAGCCCCAAAGCGATAAGATAAAATGAGCTGATACATCATTTGCTGTGGTTTTATCATCTCCTCCAGTAATTGGAAGAGAAAACATAAGAGTCCTTTACCACCCCCCTCCCCAATCTCTTCACCACCCACACCCAGGCATAAGCCATTTTGCTTGATCGATACAAAGGTCACAGAGTATTTATTTATTTATTTAAATTTTTTATGCTGGCTAAAACCATCTAGTGGAACATTAAAGTAATGAATATGTTTAATTGAGTTTGTCACCCATGAAAATGCTGAACAGGATTGTATAGCAGACTGTGTGCTTACAGGAGGGACTTGAAGGGAGACTATTATTTGAGCGTAGATTTAAGTGGCTGCATGTATAAATATCTACTTTTTAAAATAGAACATCTTATTCATTATTCTCTTGAGAAATCTAAAATAAACTATAAGTTCTGTGATTTATTTAAGAGCATTTGGATATTTAACATTACTATTAATCTTGGATGGATTTAAAAAAAAGATCGGCATAAGACCCTTTCACTGTGAATGCTACAGCTAGCAACTAAATAGTATCCGAACAGTAGAATCTGAAGATGTGGAACATATTTACAAGGCTGAGATTGTGGTGGCAATCCAGGTTCGTGATGAACTCTGAATCAGATTTTATATCCTCTACATGCTGTAATTTTGCCTACCTGAACAAAGATAACCCCAAAAGACTAAGAATGCTACTAGAAGAATTTATTTGTATAGGTCCTCTCTCAGCTGCAATCAAATTTAAATGCAAATTAAATGCATTTTGTTTTTGCTGTGTCTCGATTAATGTGCTCTGTAACTTTTTAAGGAGATCTCAAGAAAAACTGTTGTGAAATATACAAATATTCATCAGCTTTTTAAATAAGCTATTTAGTTTTTATTTTACTCATGACAGTTAAATTGGCTGGCACATTAAAGTAATGTAATTATTCAATTACTGTTTCAGTTCTATAAGCCATTTGCAGACTTAATTACTTATAGGATATTCTCATTTTTGAGATCAATAGTACTTTTCTCTAAAAATAAATATGATAGCTGATTGGTTTGCTTAAAATGTAACGCAAACTGTTCATCTAGTCCTCAGTAAAATACTACTTTCCTAATTCAGGAGGAAGCTGTACGGATGGTATTTTTAAACTATTGCATGTAATTTTCTACAAGAGTCATTGTTTATAATCAAGGTTGGAGGGGATTTTGGAGAAAAGGTAGGGCTGGGCATTTGTGTCCAAAACTGAATAGCTTCCAGGTGGGTATTTTCATGTTGATACACAGCTATGAATTGTGAGGAGATGACTTTTTTACACGTGATCTTAATTAACAATCAGCTCTTTGCTACCTGCATTTTCATGCAACTCTGATTCACAGTGTTCTCAAAGTGTAAATTGAAGTTGGCTCTTCTTTACCTACTGGCTTCTTGGAGGGTTTCTTCCAGTCAGGTAGCGTCAGGGCCTGCAGCAGGACTGTGAGAACTGATTACAGGTTTGGGTCTTCATTTTTTTATTTGAAGTAAAGAAGGGACTTCATGCAGAGGTGAAAGGAATTTTGTATTTTAAATTGTGTTGTCATGCTGTTTGTTCATCTGTTTTCCTTGCAATACCTAAAGGGGGCCTACAAGAAAGCAGGAGAGGGACTGTTGGTCAGGGACTGTAGTGACAGGACAAAGAGCAATGGTTTTAAACTAAAAGAGGGTAGATTTTTATTAGATATTTGGAAGAAATTCTTCACTCTGAGGATGGTGAGGCACTGGAACAGGTTGCCTAGAGAAACTGTGGATGCCCCATCCCTGGAGGTGTTCAAGGCCTGGTATGGTGGGAGGTGTCCCAGCCCATGACAGGGGGTTGGAACTGGGTGATCTTTAAGCTTCTTTCCAACCCAAACCATTCTGTGATTCTGTGAAAGTCTGATCACAGAGTAGTTCATGTAATAAGATTTGTAGAATCATGTACGAACAGCTCATTTATCTACTTTAGGTATTTTTCATGGAAATGGTAAACCATATAAATTGTCTATTCTCCTATAGGGTCCAGTATATTTTCAAATAAGTGAAATGTGCATAGATTAAACTTCAATCTGATGTGTGGAATCAACTGAAGTTCTATGGTTATCTGTTCATGTGGGGCAGGTGGTACTATTTGTGCATGTTAAATTAGATTGTACACTCCCATTAGTCTTTGCTTCACAAGTTAGTCCAAAACTATTACCAATGGTAACAAAACACAGAAATAACTGGGAGTCATTTTTAAACCAAACTTATAATACAAGAGGATGAATAAAATGGTGGTTCTTAAATTCTTAAACAGATTTCTGTGTTGTGTGACTTAAGGATGAAAACAGGAAAATGCAAAAAAATGTTTTGCAAGTTGTAATTCTGAAACTGAAAATATCAGAAGTGGTAGCACTGATTAAAAAAAAAAAAGTTATCAAAATAAAAATTCTGAATTTAACTTAAAGTGCTAACCAGTTTCTGCAACTAGTGGGTTCTGTTAATAAAACCGGATGTCTGTCAAGGAATAAAAGGTTGAGTTTGATTTTTGTGAGGAATCCTTGCTAATACACATGAAAGAAATGTGCTTGGATCTTTCATCTAGTCTACTGGGCGCGCTAAGCGCAGAGCAATGGTAATGATGCAGTTTCCATAGTGACCGGTTCATTGGAGGGCTAGACCTCTGTCTAGGGTGCTGTCAGAGTGTGAGGAGGTTCAGAGAACAGAGTGTCCCAAAGAAGGGCTGCTTCCACCTAATCCAGTTTTAATTGAACTCCAGAGACTTTGAAGTGAAGCTGCGGACCAGGCAGCTACTATTCCAACTCGGAACGAAGGCCTGGCTCAGCTAGGCCTCAGCTGCTTCTCGCTCCTGATAACCGCTGTTAATGAGCGGCCTGAAGAATTGCTCCAGCGGTGACTGCTACTCTTTCTGTAGCCTGATCCAAGTTTCTGCTGTAAATCTTGTTATTTCAGTAACTTTAGCATGGCTGTATGAGCCGCCCAACATAAACTAGCTCTGCTGTTGATGCTTTTCCTTCCCATTTTGAAAAAATGGCGTTTGGCCGTTTGCAGTGTTTCCACCATCTCAACAAACACCAGTCTCACAGGGTAAAAGTAATATTTACCTTGCTGATTTTACTCATAGTATCCATGTAATAAGTGTTTGAATTTGAAATGTGCCGATTCATAGTAACAATCAGTCATGTTTTAATTGCTACTACTGAAACGCAGAGAAATGCAGAAATACATTCCTGATTCTCTCTAAAAATAAGCACTGAAATTATAAGGTCCAATTTTAAGATTGTGACATGGATGAATACCAGCAAAAGTGCTAAGAAAGTTTTGTACACAGGGACCACAACTTTGTCTCCTTTGTCACCTCTTTTGATGTTGTGCTCTTCAAAGGATATTTATATACATGAGACAAAAGCAAAACAGCGGTTCTGAGTAGCACCGCAGAATTATACAAATCTGCCAATTAGTGGGGCTGGGTTGTGGATGTGGTAGGGAAAGTGTCAGCATGGCCCAACTCTGATAGTTCCTCTGTTTCAGAAATGATTGGTAACCATAGGCAGTCTCTGTTCCTTTCACCACATTTCAGGATTTTGGTTTCAGAATAATTATGCGTCTTTTCCTTCTCTTTCTGTGTGTGTGGGGGTGTTGGGAGAGGAGGAGAAGTTGTCTGTCGCACTTGCATTGGGGGGAAGATGAGAGATTAACTAAAAAGGAAGAAGGTGTGGGAGATGATTTCCTTTGTAAGTTCTGAGCTTCTGTGCTAGCCGCTTTTGGTTTGCCCCACTTGTTTGTTATTATAAAACTCACAGATGTAGTATGGTATTTTACACTGTGTTTTGCAGTGCTCTTTATAGTGCTTCTGTTCTCTGTGCTGCAAAAACAGTTTATTTGTGAACATACACTACATGTGAGGCAAAATCTTCCATTAAAAAACTACAGGCAGGTGATTGTGTTCAAAAACAGTCTGTTATATTAAAGGCTTGAATTTTACTTTTCTTTTTTCATCTCTTATTTCTGTTTTGTATTTATTCACAGTATATTGCTTAAGTGAAATTGTTGTAAGAGTGATGATGTTAAAGAAGATTATATTTGCAACTCCTTTTCTGTGGTGGATTTATGTTAGAAGTATTTGCGTTTGCTAAATTGGACAAATCTCAGATATTTTTCTTTGCTTGTGGATTGTTAATCTGAGGCAGAGGAGTGTCCAATCTCGCTGTTTCTTAACACTTACATAATTAAGCTTTGAAATGAAAAGGAAAAAGTGAAGAAACAAAGAAACAAAGTGGCTGAGGACTAAAAATGGGATTAGTTTGAATTGTGAAGGCAGACTAAGCATCTGTGTCTGTCAGATGGGATGACAGGAATTGTAACAAGTTACTTTGACAACCGCTTACTCCATAGAGAGATTATGCTGAGTTCATTTGCAGGTTTGTGTTTAACCTTAGCTGACAAAATGATACTTAACCTCTTATACAGCCAACCTTTATACTTCTAGAATTAATGAATGTTGCCTTAACGATAAACATAAGGAACATTTTTTTCTTCGAAGACATTTTTTTTCCTTATTTGTTACAGTCCTGTTATTACAATGCTAAAGCAAGTGTGGATACATCTGTTGGCACTAGTAACATATTTTCAGAATATGCTTTTATATTTTGCTGATGTGCTAAACCTTTTGCAATGTTTCTGAAACTGCCTTGATTATGGAAAACACAGTTAATATGGAAAATACAGAAAAAATAGAGCAAATTTTTAGAAGGCCTTGGCATGAATTGAGTTTAGGACTTCAAAAAGTCCATGATAGTATCATTATCATAGTATGATTTTAAATTTGAGCACATTTTAATTTTGCTGCAGGTTTTGCATGTAATTGGTAGAATCCATGTTTGTGCATCAGACAGTTTCTCTTTCACAAGACGTTACCTATACTGACAACATATTTAAAACATTTTTTTTTCACTCTCTTTCTCATTTCTACTAGATTCTGGCATATACAGAAGGACTTCATGGAAAATGGCTCTTTTCAGAGATTCGATCTATCTTTTCTCGACGTTATCTTCTGCAAAATACAGCACTGGAGATATTCATGGCAAATAGAGGTACTGTGAGTTTAGGGCCATGTCAAGTATTGATTTGGGGACACGTGCTTTCTGTTCGGCTGTTTAGTCACTCCGTTTTTTGTTATGGTTTTGTGTAAGTAGTGGAAGGGTTTGGATTAAGTGCCTCTATATTTAAAGTAGTATATTTTTCTATTGTATTTTTTGTTTCCACTTTCCTTTTTTGTTTGTTTGTTTCTTGAGGAATTATGTTCAAACACAGTAACTGGGAATTAACAATGCCTCATTTCATTTATAGCAACTTTCATTTATACCCACATGTTAATTTGGCATCTAAACATTCTTGCTTAAGGCACACCTACCTCTGATCTGTTATGCTTCAAGGTTTTTTTTTTTTGTCTCTTGGGAGGGTTAGCAGTTGTTAGTTATACATGCTAAGAACAACAGAATGAAAGAACTGCACTACCAGATTGGACTAGTTATTGGTATAGCTTTGTGCTTTATTTCTAGTAATAATATTCCAATGTTCTAATATTTTTCAAATATAGGTATGCAATAATTTGCAGCTCTTAGATATCTCTAAAATAATATAAATAGAGAAGTGCAGCTTTCAGTTAGATCTTAGTGCGATTCTAAGAAATAAATGTGGGCTTAACCCTGTTTATGAACATTTTTTTCACTCTTCACTTTCTTCAGCTCCTTTTTCAAACATACATACGTAGTCTGACAAGTCACTCAAAATATAGTGAGTTTAGACTTCAGAGAATTTTGTTCTGCTATTTTCTCCTCTTAAATTTTATTCTAAACCAGGTTATATGATGTCTTTGCAGCTTAAACTAAGATTCTTCAGGATCTTCTAGAGTTTTGTACTGATAATGAAATTTTGAAAACCAAGTTTTGAAATCTGTATACAAAGACATCAAATAACGTAGGTCTTAAGAAGACACTTTTCAAATATAGAGAATTTTTTTGGTAGTGATATTAAACATCGTTGTCCTTAAGTCAGCACGTGTTTCACAGGACATCATCTTTTATGCAGTTAACATATCAGTCAAATAGTTTTTCTCTGAGTTTAAAATTAACTCTAACCTTAAACATAGCTGGTAAGAATCAGACACGGATCTTGCAGAGAGCATCATTGTGCATATCTGGAAGTGCGTATCGTCCACTGGAATATTAATCATGTACTCAAACAGTTTCATATTTTGGAGCCCCTAGTTGTCATAAACTAGCCTCTGTGAAGTCATAAATGTCCACTGGTGGTATCACAATTGGATTATGTTATTCCAATTTTTAGGTTCCTATTTCATTAGTGTCATTCTGTTTCAGAAAAAACATGAAGATAATATTTATATATTAAATATAATAAATGTTAAATATATTGATATTGAAAATAGACAGTAAGCTAGTAAATGTGATGCAGTTCATATATAAACTTTTTTTTTATTTAGTTCTAGTTAGTCAATGTGTACATAAAGATTTGCCTTCTGTTCAGAAAACAAAACAACTGTAGGCTTCATAAGCTTTGTAAAAGTGTCAACTTCTGCTGAAATTCCTCTCAGCGGAAAATAGAAGCAGTTCCGGAAATTGTATAAATGTGTATCTATAGTAGTCTCAAGGAAACATGTCTAGTCTTAGTTGACTAGTTGACTCAGTTGACTAGACTTACTCTAGTCTGTTCAGCACCTAAGCTTAGGTTTATGTTTTATTGGGCCAGAAAGCAAAAAATAAATGCTGCAAAATAACATTGTTTTCATTTCTTGTGTTCACAGTTGGTGTCATGTTCAACTTCCCTGACCAAGCAACAGTAAAGAAAGTGGTTAATTGTCTTCCTCGGGTCGGTATTGGTGCTATCTTTGGACTACCCCAGACCAGGTATTTTACAGTTTGAATTAATTATATCTGTGAATTCTAAGAGTTTTTTTTTTTTTTTTTTTTAATCAAACCAACCTTTATTGTTTAAAGCATTTATACCTACTGGTTTACAAAACGTGCACACCCTTAAGCCTGTCGGTTCTTCATGCTTTTTGGATTGTGTTTATATAATGAAGACTTTTGGATTTGAGGTTATTTTTGTAATTTCTGTCTGTTACAGGGAAGCTAGCTTCTTTTTGCCAGTGAGACTCAATCACTTACCATACTTAAGTAAAATAGGGTTCTTTATGGTTACCAACCCACTGAAATTTAAGACTGATATAAGACTGATAGTAGGACTGATTAGCTTTTATGGCAGTTTTCAATTATATTAGCTTGACTGTAACATCCTTGAATCCTCTGTAGTATTTAAACCCAGATGAAAATGATTGTTCTTCATCAAGGGGATATTGTAGTGATGTGTAGACCAATATAAGCTAAACAGCATGTGAAGGATTAGTATGGTATGTTTGTCTTCCAGCTCTGGAGGACAGAGCTAAATTTTACTTAGGGTAAGTGGGAAACTAGTATTGCCATGGCAGGATGTGTGTTTGGATCCTAAAACTGAAGATTATGATTCAGTTTGCTATGATTTTAGCAGAAGATATGGGCTCAATCGCAAGAGATGTTCTGGATGGGAGTCAGCAACACATTTTAATGTTCACTGAGGCTGATGGAAGTAGTTTTTGAGGTGTCCCCCATGTCTATTGGATTGCTTAACTCTTGGATTTTAGTGAGTGATAAAACTATTTTAAAGTAGATTAATTTCTGAAGTTTTAGAAGAAACACCAACCTCTAAGGAATAGATTTATTCTTCTTTCTTAAAAATTGGGTTTTTGTAAAGTATTCTGTACATATGGATAGGTAGATGACATCAAAACATTTTTATCATGTCCAGAAAAAAAATCTTTTGAATTGCTGATTGCTATTATTGTTGCTCTGTAATATCTTAAGGATTTCTATTTATGGAAGTGAGTTATATGTGAAAATTTTAAAATATAAATGAAAGTATATACAAATTTGTTCAAAATTATGCATCCATCTATATTGATAAATAGGTTTACAGTTCAATGACATTTATTGAAATTAAAAAAAAATCAGTTTCTGTAACTGTTTTCTGTAATTTTTTTACCAATACAAGTAAAGATTTATTAATGAAAATTATATCTGGATTTTTTCCCCTATATTATATGGTTCTGACATTTACAGATGTTTTTATGATAAACAAGACAATCTTGGGAATTTTATAATAAGCTCTTCTCTGCTTGATTTAGCACTCCAAGGAGTGGCTCTGTATTCATTCACAAGCATTGGGAAATCTGGCATCAGATTCTAAAAGTTTAATGGAGTTATTTATGATTTACTCTCCAACACTGCCCAGAATTTCAGTCTCAAGAGGATGGACTTCATAATGAAAGTTCTATCATCTTATCATTTTTTTCCTTTGTACTTGGGGAATTTAAAAATCCCTTCTGAAAGATGACTTTATTCTCAGGTGAAATTTTAAGTTATGTAATGTTCTTATTTAATGGTCAGGCATGTCTCTAAATCACTAGTAACATGTTTCTGTAATACACTAAGCCTTTGTGGAGAAGCTGAATTTCCACAGCTGTAAAGGTTTCTGTTTGAAAGCTTTCAAATCTTGGCATATCCAGTTGTCAGATGTTTTAAGTCTTTTGCTCTGATTAGATAATAAAAGTTTAAAAATGAACTTCAAGTATCGAAAATAGCAGTTTGATCACCAGAGGAATCTAGCATAGACCTAGTAAAAAGAATATGTACAACTGCCAATACATTTAGGTAGGTAAAAAGGAGGACCCACCAGGTTTTCCCATTATTTTTTTCCAATGTTTATTTTTGTTTTCCAGGCGCATTTCTTTGGCTAGTCCACGACAGATTTTCAAAGCTTCAAATATGACCCAGCGATGGCAACACCGAGAAATTTCCAACTTTGAATACCTGATGTTTCTAAACACTATAGCAGGTAACACAAATTGCTATAAAGACTCAGGAAAGGAAGCATTTAGTTAATTATGGCACAATCTCAGAAGTCATGGGGCACTGCTAGATTTTGCCCTTTGAACAAGTAACTTTTCCTATGTAAAATTTTGTTCTGAATAATAACTTCACAAAATCCTCTTAAATGTACTTTGTTCATAATTATACATAGCATGGTATGCAATTAAAAAGCTGTACTGAACTGCACTTAAAAATATAGCTCAAGTCAGAATATCTTGACTGTTGTGGGAGGACAGGATCTACACAAACTGTATTTAATATGGTTTCAGCAATAGTAACTTCTTCTTCCCTTAGGATTCTAAGTTTTGATACTTGTTAAGTACTGTGCTCTCTAAATACTGCTGATATAACAATGTCTCTGGTGGTCTTGATCCCTCTGGGAAGTGTCAGCTGGGGAGCAGGATATTCCTGGAGCCAGTAAATACTACTGTTAAAAAATGGATGGTTGGTCTCTGATGAGTGTGGTGTTTGGATCACCGCTATTGCTGTGCCAGTACGCCATTCATCCATTTCCAAATCCTAATGCATTCCCCAGTGCAGTTGTCCTAGTGTCTTGTTCTATAAATGCATAGCTATATTTCATGTATCCTTTCTTGGCCCATTAGTTTTTAACCAACTTGACTTCGGTTTAGTAAATGGAGGTTGGTAGGTCTCATTACCGCTCTTTCACTTCCCAACATATTTTGTCTGCAGAGCAACCACGGCCTGTGCAAAAATTCTCAATTTTCAGCTCTTTTCTATGCTATGGACAGTGTTGAAAGGTCTACTACTTCCCTTTCAGACTTAGCTCTTTCTAAAAAGACTGGTAGAGCAAATGCCTATGCTCACACTAATTACATTTTATACAAACGGTCAGATTGGCTAGTTTCTGCAATCAGTCATTAAGTCGGGGATGCCAGGGTGCTGGCAGATTTTATACAAGTAGGGTTGGATTTACATGCTTCCTTGCTGCCCAAGTGGAATGAGGCAAGATCCTGACACTGTTTTCTGTGTATCTAGTGAATTAACCTTTTCAGCTTTAATGTATTATTGAAATAATAAAGTGAGTTCTAGCTACTTGGTATTGGAAGTTAAAAGGAATGAAAAGATAGTGTTATGGAAAAAAGGGAAAGCCTAGTTTCCCATGATGGGGAGGTAAAAGATTGTTGTGATGTCTGTCAATTTGAAACAAAGATGTAAGTGTCATGTATCCTTAATCCTGGATAATGTGTCATGTGCCCAACTGATAAGGGAAAGAAAGGATCTAGCTATATCTAGCTATACCATTTATAATTTCTGCAAACCATGATAGACAAATACCGGCTGGTGTAAGAAAGCTAGGAAAATACAAACTTAGGGTGGGTTTTAGATATTTTATTTTATTTTATTTTATTTCATTTCATTTCATTTTATTTTATTTTTTTCTGGCAATCTGATAGTTGGGGTTATAAAATAATCTCTCTAGGGAAGAAGTAAAAACCTATTCTTTGAGACTTTTAAGACCATACTAGACAAAATCTGAGGACATATGGATAGGAGGTGATGTGAATGACTGAGCTTCTGCAACAGTATCATTAAAAAAAGACAGAATCCAAGCAAAAATTATGCATTTTAAAATTATAAACCAGATTACATGTAACATGTATGTGTATGTGTTGTATATAGGAGACTATTCTAACTGGATATTTTGCTTTTACTGGAGGAAGGATATTGTTTCTATCTTACAGATGCATGAAGGTGCATATGTGAACCTGGATCCAGAATATATATATAATACATGCATATATACTATATAACATATATAGTATATATACAATATATATATATAATATAATATATAATTATATATTACAGATATATAATATATAATAATATATATGTAATATATATTATTTTATGTTATATATATTACAGATATTCTCTTTTGTTAAATTTTGACATATCCACAGATGATCAAGGAGAATTCACCTTAAAATAAATGCTCTGGATGAAATGTTTGTTTCTTGTATAATTTGTAAAATCCTGAGCTTCTTCACATACTAAATTTAATGCTGTATGTAAAACTTGCTTTAATTTTTATAGAAGCAAAAGTCATTGGACTCTTGTATTTTTTCGAGTGTTTCATTTCAGAGATAGAAGACAAGGTGAAAAAGACAAAGCAGGGAGAAATGTATAGAAAATGAGTTCATTTAACTCTTACCGCCAGCAAACCAGTTTACAATTAAAGTGAAATGAGCTGAAATGTTTAAATACTAGCAATTTGCAAACTTTTTTATTGTCCTTTTCAGTAAAGCAAAGTAGAACACTGAAATGATAAAGGATCTGAAATAAATTACACTTCTTTTGAGGAACTCATGAAACTATATGGTTGTATCTTCAGAGGCTCGTATGTTAGTTAAGCGTAACTCCTTTTAACTCAAGTTTTTGTTGTTTGTCAGGTCGCACTTACAATGATTTAAATCAGTACCCTGTCTTCCCTTGGGTTATCACCAACTATGAATCAGATGAGTTGGACCTTACACTTCCCAGCAACTTCAGAGATTTGTCAAAGGTATTTGTCATCCGATACTCTTTTTGTTCTCTCCAATAATTATCACAGTAGTTTTCAGACTCATTCATGTCTTCTGCTGTGTGTGATGCATTAATAATGCACAACCGTTAACTGGGTCTCACTTGTAAATACATATACTGATAATAGAGATAAGGTTGTTTTTGTGGAGAAAAGAATTATCGATGTAATCTTATTACTTCTGATTGTTTTAATTTAAGAATTGTTAATGGAAGGTACTCTTAGTTGGAGCATATGCATTTAATTTCAAATTTTAATGAAGTTAGGGATGCCAAGTCAGCTAAAGATTAAAAATTTGCAAAATAATTTCCTGGTTTTCTCATGAGAATTGTGTTTTTAGTAGTAAAACCTATAATACCATATTTTAATAACTTTTAAATCATTGCCCATGTTCCCAAAGTAAAAACTATTTTTTCATTTCCTTTGTGAAACAGCTTCAGGTATGCTTAAGTAATGCAGTTGTCCTTTGTCAAACAGGCAAAGGATGGTTAGTTTCTTGCAGCTTTGATGAACTACTTCTTTCTCATGGAGTAGTCTTGTTTTTCTAAGGCTCTTTCCCAAATGAACATACACAGATGCGATGTTATACAGCCTGTTTAAAGCTTTGTAGAATGTGATTATTTTCTTTCAATCTTTTGCAAAAAAGCAGTATTTCATTTTACAAAGTGTAAGCATCTCTTTTTCTCTACAAAGACTAGAATCATAGAATCATAGCATGGCTTGGATTGGAATGGACCTTAAAGATCTTCTAGTTCCAACCACCCTGCCATAGGCAGGGATGCCACAAACTAGGTGCTGGACTAGTTAAATGGACCTAAAAACTGGATCTTTTTCTAAAAGCTGGTTGGCATTTGGAGCAAGGGGAAATAATTAGTGGAAAAGCTAAAGAAAATATTTTAATTAGAACTTTTTTTTTTTACAGATGTCTTCTATACAAAACAGTAGTATGATAGAAAAAAATCCAAAAAGAAGGCAGTTTAAAAAAGTTCCTACTTTCAATTCATTATTGATTAAACTAAACATAGGTCTGTTTGAAAATCTCCAGAAAAATGATTTTTTGACTACACATTTAGTACTTTAACTTTTAAAAAGCGCTGTGCAGTCATCAAATAGATATGTATATATGTGTATATGCATATGTATATATGTTTACAGACTATTCTGTGCCTTTTTTGTGTATAGATAATATACATATATTATAGCTATACAGTATAAATATATAAGATAAATGTATAAAATAAATATATAAAATTCACACACACACACATATATATATTATATACAAATAAAAACAAATATATAATATTATAAGTCCAAAGCAGAGAGATACTGAGGTACTGTCATTGTAATATTTTCTAATAATACTACTCGAATAAGTCATGAACTTGATGCTTCCTCAGTCAGAATGTCTGACTGACACAAATCCATATTCATGGGTAAACCTACACATATTTTACATTGTAGCAATTTTTTCAAAGATATATAATATTTTAAAATAATTTCTTACTGTAAAATTTCGTGAATGCTTTCTTAACAGTTCCCATGTCAAAAAAAATAAAATCTGAATCATTTACAACTAACAATACTTGTCACCAGTCTAGACTAAATGAATTTGAAATTGTTCAAAATGTAGAAGCATAAATATCCAAAATTCAGAGTTAAGATGATACTGAGAAGAAATGCAAAGACAATAAATTGCAAAATGCAGAGATAATTAGAGAAACAAACAACAAACACTTGAATTTCTCTTTCAGAAAAATAATAAAAAAACAATAATGGTAGTTAAGAGAAGTTAAATACAAAGCAAATACAAAAGACTTTGTATTTGCTAGTCAGTCTGCAGTGTAGCAGAAAGATTCTTCTCACTAGTGAACTTAACTTAGTTACTGTTTTCATGTTTTCATGCACATTAGTTGTATAAAGGAATTGGTTTTTGCCTGAATTATATTTAAGTGAAAACTGAAAGCTTATGAGTAACATCAGCTCTGTGTAGCTTGAATTAGTACATAAATTAAATGTATTAATCGTTCATACTTTCCTTGATTATGATAAGATTTTTGCAACCTCAATTTCCATTAATTTTCGTTAAATAGTAATGAAAATATGCTATTACTAAAATAATTAAAAACAAAACAAAAAAAAAGGTTGCCCACCTGTTATACTTCTGAGAAATCTCCTTTTATTTTTATTTTAATTTGTAAACTCATCAGCTCAGCCAGAGCTGTAGTCCTAGTTTTTCTGCCTCTACCCTGAAACAGAAGTAAGTGCAATGTAGAACAATTTTCCTCACTTTAGGTTAGGTTCTTGCCTCTGGTAAAAAAATTAGGTAGGAAAACCACTCTTTTTTGATGTGATTTTTTATTAACGTTATTTTATGATACTCTGTTATGTGTTGTTGGTGAGAGCGCATCTGTATGTCATAATATGTAACTGCTGTTCTGGATGAATGCAAGTCATTCCCTTATACATAATGAAAGTCTTTATTACACACCTATCTCAGATACAGTAACTCAGGTTTTGGTTACCGTTTAGGCATTTCTAGGAATATCAACTCTATGTAGTTTAAATGTTAAACTGTCACGTAATGACTTCATGGCAAATATGTGAAAAATACAAACCAGCAGTACCTTGCTAATGTTCAATTATGAATATGTTTGAATATAATGTGTGTTGTGATATTTGCATTCTTATACCTTGTCTTTGGGGTAAAACTTCAAAACAACTGCTAGCTATGTATTGTAGGATGCCTATGCTTTTGGACTGTTAAAGGTTTTAAAAATATTTAAATATATTTCACTTAACATTTTACATGGTTTTAACAGTCCTACTGTGGGACTTGCATAGATATTTTGGTCTTGAAGAAAAGATGTCAGGTCAATATTTTTACTTTTTTGGGGTTCCTAAGAAAATTAAAAGTGAAGGTTTTTTTTAGAAGTTGCAGGTTAAAGTTACATATGTAGAATGACAAATATGAATAACAGTTTTGTTAATATATTAGCTAGAAGTCCACAGTTAGTACAGATTTAAAGAACTGTAGTGTATAGGTTAAACCAACACTTTATTTAAGCAGCTTCTTATGGCATTGTTTTAAACATCAGTCACACAATGATAACCAAAGCAACTGAAATGGATTGTGGTTAATATTACTGTCAGTCTGACAAATGTTCCTGACAAATGCCAGGAGTGCACTGCCAGTCTGTTACCCGGTTTTGAGTTGGGTTTTTATTTCTTAAGAGGTGACTATGGTTTGGAATGAGTATTACATATTGTATTTATAGCTACATATATTTTATTTATACAACAGACACAGTTTCCCACCAGAATGTGTCCCATTTTCTGTATTATGTTATTCAAAAACACATTTTTTTCCTTTTCTTTGTTCAGCGGAAGCCATAAATTGTGATGTGTTTCTGGACTTGGTTAAGGGAAAAAATGAGGTAAAAATACATGGAAAACACTGAGTTATCAAAACATGATTTTACACTCAGAAAAGTTTGTTATGTGATCTTGCTCTATGCTGTTGATAATTTATCTTTTGTAAGACATAAAATTTTTGCAAGATCATAAAATGACACTGCTAGAATTATATTATAACCTTAAATTATAACCTTCTTAAATCTTCTTTTGTCTTCACCATAGCTACATGTGTACATAATATTTTTATTCTCATTTTTGTCATTTTCTTGTAATATTTGCTAAATCATCATCAATTTTATAGTGGCTGTTATATAAGCAATGACTTCAGTTCCAGCCAAGTGTACAAAAGCAACAAATAACTCTCACCTTCATTGAAGTGAGGTGTTTAATTGGTATGTGAGAGCCACTGGTATCAAAGACAGAAGAGAGGTAATATATACATATACTATATATATATATATGTATATACACATATTTCCTATAACAAATAAGGTTAGTTTTGTTATTCTAATGTAAACTTCATTGTTAACTGCTCTTCAGCATGTCAACTTGAATTCTGTTGTAGGGTGTGCATCTCAGGTGCACAAATTCACCGTTCATATAACTCACGCTAATATTTTCCTGTGTGAGGAGGTAGAGTGGGAAGGGCAGGAAATTTGCTTACTATCTCTTGTTACCTTTAGCAAGGAGATAGAATGTAGCAGGTGTTTTGATCTGTAACCGTTGTAATTTTGCAATTTTTTTAAAATGCTTTTGTCTAGAGAGGCATTAAAAGTAGTAGAGGCGTTCTGTGAATAAATGCTTTTCATGAAGGAAAAATAAAATGACATTTTATTCATCTCATGCTCCAACACAGGAGTCAATGTAGGTAATTACCAGATAAAACTCACCAGTGTCCTTCTAAGCATAAAGTGTGTTCCAAAATCGGGCACTGTAAGAAGGTGAGAAGAACAACGTAAGAACTAACAATAATTGGTGCAGTGGCAATGACTTATTTTGATAGGCAATTGCATCTGAAATTTGGGTAGTGAAACCTGTGACACTTGACACTGCTGGGCTCAGCTTCTGCCCTGGTTGCCTTGTCTCTTTTATTTCAGGCAGTAAATTTGTCACCTGTGACAAAAGATGGCGCTTAATTAAAAAGCGTTCCAAACCCAGACAGGATACGTTCTGAAAGAAGGTATAAATATTATTCCTCTCAGGCAGTTCATGTGAATACCTGCTTAAAAAAGGACAGTACAGGAAATAAAATATTTCAACCTTTGTATCAGAGTCCCTGGCAGTTAAGAAAAAGTCCAGTATATTTCCTACAATTTTGGGTCACCTCAGGAAACAGTGGTAGAGATATGAAGGTTGGCCCCACACTACAGTGAGCCTGAAGCAGTGATATCTGAAAATAAGACACGTTTTTCATGATTTGTTTGTTAATCTATTATGGATTTAAATATTTTTAATACGAAACATAATTATCAGATTCTCGTAAGCATCTGGTATCAAGTTGTCATGCTTTCTGTGAAACACAGCTCTTTTTTTGAGGAGAGGGACACTCCATCCTTTCCAAAACACTAAACAGAATAAGGAACAGTTGAGAGAAACAATATAAGTTGAACAGATTTGTGATTAATAACATAAATTTTTGCCAATTCTGAGTGGGGCGACAATTGATTTTGTGAGACTCTGCAACACCAGTAACCCTCAGACAGCTTCCTCCAAGGACTTTTATGAATGGCAAAATTGATCAATTATCTTTTCTGACAGCTGAGTCAATCTTTTGCATCTTGTCCTTGGGCACATGTGCCGAAGTTAGGAGACAGAGCTACAAATGGTCCTGCTGCTACAGTGGCTGTGCTGTGGGTGCCAAGGTTGGTTTTGCAGCACCATGGTCAGGCACCCGCAGGAGCAAGGACTCGGTGCTTCAGCACCACGGACAGGGTTTGCTCCACACAAAGGAAAGCAATTCAGCTGAAAAGCAGCAATGCACCTCGAGGAAAATATGTTTAGTTAAGTGAAATAGGTACTGATTGACAAACCTGGCTTACTCATGAGCCTTAGAGATACTAAACTGTTCATTGTATGTGAAACAATTCAAGCTGTTTGGATTATAGTATCAATCTCTGCGTGATAACCAATGGCATAGTTGTTTCACTTTCTCTCTGAATGGTGTTAGGATTTTCGAAGATAGAATTTTTGTGCTGATATGTTAGTTTGAGCCTCGTGCAGCATCTGTCTCTGGACCTTCTTCAGAATCAGCGCATAATTTCCATGCGTGTTTTGCTAATTCTTCCTCCATAACTCTTACAAAGATCTACTGAAACTGAAATCTCACCCAAATACATGTCTGAGATGGTTGTCGTACTCTTAGTCTAGATAGAATTTGTTAAATATTTTGGGAATTTCCAGTGCAGTATTACATTGGCATAACCATCTTTTTATAACTTTGTCCCTGTCTGCCCCCCCCTTTTTTTTTTCTTGCCATTAGTTGGTTGTTCTCTGTGTCAAATAGTCTCCTCTACAGAACAAGCAACTGGATGATATGAGTGCATCTCACTACTATTCTTACTTTTTCTTCCCTGTTTGCATTTCAGATGCATATAGTGATTTCTAGAAATGCTTGCTTGAAAAGAACTAAGAAAAGCAATCTTTTTATTTATTTATTGGTAGTGAGGATAATAGTCATCATCTTCCTCTGCATCAAAGAACACTGTTGTTTGTAATACACAAATACTCCAAGAAGAGAAAAATAGTAACTCAAAATTAACAATGAGCATTCAAAATGTTATTCTTAGTTTGTATCTGATGTTATAATCCATCCCACCTATGTTCAGATGCCTTAGACATACATAGGTTTCTAATTGGAAATAAACTGTGGTTGGTTCATAACTCTTTAAATGATCACAAGAAATCATAGGACACATGTCTGGCTTTAAAATGTACTAGCAATCAAAATAAAGTGATTTCACACACATCTTGGGTCATAACATGGGTGATATGGGGGAAATAAAGAAGGAGACAATTCTTTGATATATCTTTATGCTGCTTTAAGAACTAGTAGAAAGCAAATGAAGTTAGGAGACAACAGGTTCAAAACAAACAGAAGGTAACAGGCTCTTCACACAATGTGCTGCTAAGTTTTGGAACTCCTGTCTTCAGGTTTTTGTGGATGCTAAAAGTGTATGTGAATTGTTCCTGAAAAAATAGCTTTAACAAAAATCCATTCAGAGACATAAATATGTAAAGAAACATCATGTTGTTGGAAGTCTGGATCACTGGGTTGTGGGAGGGTGTCAGGGAATGTGTCACTGTATGGTTCTCCCATTTTTTTAATTTTTCTCAGTTTGTGATTGATCCCCATCACAGATAAAAGGCTCACTTTCACAGGGTTTTTGGTCTCACCCAGTACAGACATACATATGTTTTTTATGTGCCAGACCAGTAACAAATTGCTGCTGCTTTTCCAAATTATGGTTAAGCATGATCACTTTGTGGAAGTTAGATGTTTTTGCCATCTTGGTATATGGTTTCTGGGTTTGTTAAGCTCCCATAAACAATTTGTCAGTCTGTTGGGGAAACGTCTTGTCTATAGAACTGTTATCATGCTTTAGCTTGTAGTAATTTTGCAAGTTTATATACTCAGTTTATGATTTTAAGGTTTAAGCCTTCATTGATCTGACATTGTTTTATGACTTCAAGTTACAGTGTAATTTATATCTAGTTTAAACTGTGTTTTTCTGTGTGATTACAATAGCACTAAGGTTTAAAGGCAACTTTTAGTTTATAAAAACATTCAAATAGCAAAACTAAACCAAAATATAATGTACTGAGAAGAATAACGAAAAAGGAATTGCTAGTGGAAGGTAATGAGAGACTGGAAATGATTGTCCTGCTCTTCATTCCAGCTAACCTTTCCTTTTGTTATAGTGTTGTTTCTTACATGTCCTCCTTTGGTGTTAATTAGCACCAAATTTGCATTTGCAAAAAGCCTTGAATGTGAAAATCCTCACAGCCATTCTTAAAAAAGACTATCAAAAAGTGAGACCTTCTTCCTTTCTGCTCTTCTCCCCTCCCCACCACTCTCCTTCCTCCTGTGAAGAAAAGGCAGAGAGAGTGTTTTCACTATCTGCTGCCTGCTGCCATGATTCAAGTGTATGTGGCGTCTTGCTATATTCTGTTTCTGGAAATCCATAAAATGATTTTGTTTGTCTCTCTGTTTTTTGTTTTTAATAAATGAATGGTGATGCAGGGATTTCTTGCACTTGACAGATTATGGACAGCATATACAAATGGTTGCTTTTGGCAGCAGGGTTATTTTGTGAGTAATGCAACTATGATGCCTCTTCACCTCTGGCAAGTAGCTTGGTTTCTCATCATGATTCCCAGGGACATGCAACTTCCTTTCTGCCTAACCTTTTGGGAGCCTACATAGCATAACCATTCCCTTCAGTTAACCTTCCCAGTAGTATTAAAGTGTAGTAATGTCTCAAATTTGCAGCATATGACACATTTGGATGTGCTGAACAACTGATTAAACATTATGGAAAAGTATGTGTGTGCTTAATTAGTTTGCAGTTCACTAGTGCATTGTTTGTATACACAGAATTGTTTTGAAATCTGCTACAGCTGATTATCATAGCATTTGATTCTCCTGTTAGCAGTGTGAAGGCACAAAAAAAAAAGGAAGCCATGGAGATATTTCCTTTAAATTAAAATTCTTCCAAGATGTTAGGTGACCTGAGGTGTATCCTGTTGTGAATTTAGCCACTGCTAAACATAGTTTTTCTTCATTCTTTATGCTTAAGGTTAACTTATGATCCATTTTTCAACTTTGGACTTTGGGAAGCTTCTGTCCTTTGCATCATTGCTAGTGTTCATATAGACATGCTCAGACATTGTAGTTGTTAGCCACCTCTAGATCAGGTTTTGCTACTGACTATTCTTGTCTCAAAGTATGTGTGAGATCTTAAAAAAAATCTTAATAATTTACCATAAATACAATATAATTCAGTGCTGATATTTTAAAGAGTACATGGATATGCCCACAAATACTTATTTAATTTGCACACAACTCTTTCTTGCTTTTAATCAAGCCCTTTTCTGAATTCTCAGTTTCCCAAAAATAGAAAATTTATTTTAGAAAAAAAGTCTGATAGCATAATGAGATCTGGTATATTTCTTGAGACAGAGTCTTTTCAAAGAAAGCTTGTAAGGACAGACAACTATTTAAAAAGGCATATTTACTTTAAAAAGCTCAGTGGTTTTAGTATGTACAGATGATATTAAATTTATTTTAGAAAATATTGAGATAAGAATATTACAGCATTTCATCCCATATACAGTGCATCAGGAAATGCCCCAGGACCCTACATATGATAAAAATGCTGATCACAGTCTGCTGGTTACACTTGTTACTTAGATAAAGGAGCTGCTGGGAAATAGTTGTCTGCACCCTGAGCTGTGTGTACAAATATTAAATGAGGTGGCTGGTGGGCATTTGTCTGTGTTTCTTCAGTAGTGTAAATAAAAAGATATATCTGAGTGAAGAATTCATTTGCATGTCAAAATAACTGCAAGTTTATTGTTCTGGAGTGCCCTTGACTGGCTTTTATTGCAATCATATGCACCAACCTGTATATCTAGGTAGATGCTGAGTCACTTCATATGAAGTTGTAACAGAAGAGCCAGTCCAAAAGCTTATCCTGCTCTATATCTTGCCTCTATGAATAGCCAGCAGCCGGAGCCTACTGAAAGTAGAAAAGAGGGCATATAAAGCATCATCTTTCCCTTCAGATAACTTCCCAGGTCTGGCAACCAGAAGTTTAAAGACTTTATGAACTGGAAAAATAATTGACGCAGTCATGTTTAATGGCCACTGATGGACTGGTGGTCTAATTGTCTTTGTTCTTTTTAACCTATTTTTGTTTGTTCTGCATTGCTCCCTGAGGCAATGAATCTAACAACTTAATTATGTGGGAAGGTATAATTTTCTTTGTTTTGTAACTAGGGTAATTCTGGCTTTTTTTTTTTTTTTTCTTTTTAATCTGTCATATGAAGTCTTGCTTGCTTGCAGCTCTTGTCTATACTAGTAAATGATGTAACTTCAGGCTACATTAATGATAATAGGAAGTATTCTTCAGAACATGCTTTATATTATCATCTTCCTTGATTACTTTCTTCCTACAAATTTTCAAGTGTCATAATTATTTGAGATACCTGTATTCAGAATAAGGGATTAGAATTATAAGTACGAGCATATTGACTTGCTGAGAACCTTAACTAGATGGAACTAGATGGCCGGTCCTCTTTAATATCTTTATCGATGACCTGGACGAGGGGATCGAGTGCACCCTCAGTAAGTTTGCAGATGACACCAAGTTAGGTGCGTGTGTCGATCTGCTCGAGGGAAGGAAGGCTCTGCAGGAGGATCTGGATAGGCTGGACCAATGGGCTGAGGTCAACTGTATGAAGTTCAACAAGGCCAAGTGCCGGGTCCTGCACCTGGGGCGCAACAACCCCGAGCAGCGCTACAGGCTGGGAGATGAGCGGTTGGAAAGCTGCCTGGCCGAGAAGGACCTGGGAATACTGGTTGATAGGCAGCTGAATATGAGCCAGCAGTGTGCTCAGGTGGCCAAGAAGGCCAACAGCATCCTGGCTTGTATAAGAAGCAGCGTGGCCAGCAGGTCTAGGGAGGTGATAGTCCCCCTGTACTTGGCTCTGGTGAGGCCGCACCTCGAGTACTGTGTTCAGTTTTGGGCCCCTCGCTACAAGAAGGACATGGAGGTGCTCGAGAGAGTCCAGAGAAGGGCAACGAAGCTGGTGTGGGGTCTGGAGAACAAGTATTATGAGGAGAGGCTGAGGGAAATGGGGTTGTTTAGCCTGGAGAAGAGGAGGCTCAGGGGAGACCTCATTGCTCTCTATAGGTACCTTAAAGGAGGCTGTAGCGAGGTGGGGGTTGGTCTATTCTCCCACGTGCCTGGTGGCAGGACGAGGGGGAATGGGCTAAAGTTGCGCCAGGGGAGGTTTAGGTTGGATATTAGGAAGAACTTTACTGAAAGGGTTGTTAGGCATTGGAATGGGCTGCCCAGGGAAGTGGTTGAGTCGCCATCCCTGGAGGTCTTTAAAAGATGTTTAGATGTAGTCCTTAGTGATATGGTTTAGTGGAGGTCTTGTTAGTGTTATGTCAGAGGTTGGACTCAGTGATCTTGGAGGTCTCTTCCAACCTAGACGATTCTGTGATTCTGTGATTCTGTGAACACAAATAGATATCCAGAAGTCGGCCCCTCGACAAGGTCACCAGAGACGTTATGTTGCCCTTAGTGGCTGGAAAAGGAGGCAACATAGTTATATGAATTTTTCTGATTTCATGTTCTTGATGTCAAAATCATTAGAGTACAGTCACATAACATTAGTAACTATTGCACAATTTCAATATTGCACCTAAAAAAAGTGTTTAACCATAGGATTTCTTACTTCACTAAGAAACCACATGAAATTCAAGTAGCTGCTTGTGTTGAAGTTCTCAAAAACTGTGTAATGAGTGACTAAAATGTGATTTACAATATGATTTTCTTATACTAAGGTATAAGAAAGTAGATTAATTTAGAAATGGAGCAAAAGATTATATATTTTCTAAGTGCTCACTGTGGCAGAATACAGAAGTTCTGTCAAGTTCCATCCGTATTACTTCAGCAAAGCTTTGATATCCAAATTCATAGTTCCCCCCTCTTAACATGATCTTTGTTGTAGGATTTGGTCATCTGCCGTGAAACCAGTGCATTTGGGGCTGGATTAATAAAGATTGTTTTTCTCCTTCACAGAATCACAGAATTGTAGGGGTTGGAAGGGACCTCAAGAGATCATCGAGTCCTTGATAGATTAATTTTTTTTCATGCTTTTAAATCTTTCCCAGAGCAACTCAAGGACCTGTTTAATAGTTCAGTGCAGGGAGTTCAAACAGTTCAGCAGATGATTGTGTTCATAGTTTTCTTTTGGATACCATTCTTTAATGAATTTGAATCAGATATGGACTAAAGGTAAGGCATCCTCTAAAGATGGGAGCGTTGCGGGATATCATTTTTAAGAAAGCTGTACTCAGTTGTTTGAGAGCAAGGGTGGTAGCAATGAGTGAGAATAGCTTCAGAGGCGGACATGGCATTTTGTGGCTTTTCTCAAACACAAAAATGACAGAGGGAAGACTAGTGATCTACATTAAATGAGTTTGTTTCCAGATATTTCCCAGCTGATGTAAGTTAATAAAGTTGGGGTGTAATTAAACCCTTGCATCTTGTCTTTATATCTCTGGGAGAAAGAAGTTTTACTCAGATGATCAGGAAGGCCCACTGACAATATTACAGATACTGGCTACTTCTGGGAGTTAATTATGTGCTGGTAATACCAGCAGTAACTAAACAAGCAGTTCTCTGAAAATGCAGTGGTGGTTAGATTGCAATAGAGTGTACAGCACTCGGCATATTTATGACAATGAGAAGACTAACACTGGAACATTGAATACATTTCAGATATATTAAAATATGCTGATAAAGTGGGCAGGGCAAAAAGAAATCTTAAGGCTGGAAGAAATGCCTTAAAATGAAAGATTTGAAGAGCTCAATTTCCTTTGTTTATTAAAAGTTTAATTGCAATCCGTAAGTACTTTAATATACAGAAAATATTGGGAAAGTAGAGACTTTGATATGTCAGTGAGAGGCGTAAGATTTCTTTTGTAAACACACTAGTAAATTCATAGCCGAACTGAAGCACATATTGTTAAGAAAGAGGATGTCAATTGCCAAAAGAAAAAGCTTCCAAGAAAAAATAGTAGATTGTCCATGTACTCAAGAATCAGATGCCTTTTTGGAAAGCAGATTGGCCAAATACAGCTCATGTTATAATCAAGTATGAACAGTTGGGCTCAAAATCATGTAATGGAAAGGAATTTAATGGCTTGTCATACAAACACAAGACTAGATGAGATGACCTAATAGTCCCTCTGTGCTTAAAGCCCAATGAATATATGAAAAATATCATTAATGAAAACCAGATATTCATCTTGAAAATAAAATAAATGAAAAAAACCAACATACTTGGCAAGGATGCTACAAAATATAATTTAACCATACAGACAATTGCATTCACAGGAATCCAAATACCTGGTTTGATCTGGATTGAAAAAACAGTGTAAGAAATCATAAAGAAAAAACATTTGTTTCCCCTTTTCCTCCCCTTTTATATTTTTTCATTGTCTCTTTTTTTCTTTCTTTTTCTTTCTTTTTCTTTTTTATTTTTTCTTCCATGGGTGCTGGACCCATGCCTAGTAGCTCATTGATTTGTCTAAGTCAGTGTCATTATATGTATTCTTATAGGGAGACATCATGTGTTTTCTTAGTACTGTTTCCATACTGCTTAAGCTCAAAGGCCAGTTTTAGTATCTAGTATCTTGGGCAACAGCAAGCCCAGAAAACTTTCTGCAGTGCAAAGGTAGCTCTCTTCTTCTGTGGATAACCATCTAGTGTTTAGTGATAGATACAATTCTGATGATTTGACTATGATTTCTGTCATTTATGTTTCTGTTGTCTGATTAATGTCATATTCTATTACGCAAATACAAAATTAACACGAGAAGATAAAGCTGGAACAATCATTAAAAAAATCTCTGAAGTAGAAGTGTGGAGCGGGTTGTGTGGAAGATTGGCTCAGTTTGCTGGGCCAATTCTAAGCTCATTAGTATTGAGAACTAAAACATGCATAGGAGATGTATGCAATGAGAGATACAAATTCGTGTCGTGAGATAACCAGCGAAAGAAGAGCCACTGATCCTAACTTCTCAATAGAAGAACTAATAGAAAGTTAGAAATAAAAGGAACAAAAAAAGGGGGAGTAGAGGGGGAGTGTTAAGTAGAATATGTAATAAGATGTCATAAAAGAAAATGGACAGAAATCATTGAGCATGTTTGAAAGTACAAATAACATAAAAATTGGGAAGACAGAGAATGTGCAACACTAAGTTTGGTACTGTGACAGCGCTTTCATAACTTGTGACTATTGTGAGGAAGGCTAGAATATTTTTCAGGTCTTACTGTGGAAATAAATTCTAATGAATTAACTTCTAAAATGTATCTGAGAAAGAGATACCAGTTCATAGTTTTGTTCCATAAGATAAAAAGCTATTTTAACATATGAGTAATTAATGAAAAAGAGGTAAAATATGAAAAATAATTGGCTAAGAAGTGATTTTTTGTTTTCATTTTAAATATAAATTTTAAAAAATGATATTTTCATTAATTTTTAAATCTTCCTGCTTGGCCAATGTAGGCTTAGTTTCTGGATCTGACTACTTTTCAGAAGTCACAGGCACTTGCACAGACTTCCTGATTTCTGGTAGTAATTGTTAAGATTGCTGTCTTCACCAACAGAAGTAACAATGAAGATGAAACTAACGTACCTTGACTACTCATTGTTTGAAGTAATTAAATGCAATTTATTGCCATATTTTCCACTCTAGTCTTTCATGGATTTTGAGTATTAATAAGTCAAAAACTCTGCCTAGTATTATATGGATAGGAGACAGTAAAAATGTCAATGCTTGTTCTAATAAGAGAAGCCTTAGTAACAAAAGGCAGCATGTATGAACCGGGTAAGTCTGTTTATTTGGAGTAACACTATTTAAAAATGAAAACTTATTAAATAGGAAATAACAGCTCTTTGTCTTCTGAAATATGTAACTATAAATAAAGATATCGTAATTCTTTTCTTATAAGCCTTTGATCTGCTTGTGTTTGGCCATTAGCAATTTTCCAAAATGAACATTTTCCTCTTTTAGAAGTGTATGTATAATTGAACATCTGTGAGAGTCCAGGAGAGATTCTGCCCTATTTAGAGAAGCACCTCTGTTAGGGTGTTTTGATGCTGCAACAAGGCCTCTTCTGAAAACAGAGGCAAGATGTGCTACTGTTCCGGTAAGGTTGGCACCAAATAAGATTAAGAACCAACAAATATAACCATACACCATAGTTTCTGGACATATTTAACATCAGTAGATGGTAAGAGTCAGTGTGTTTTCTCAGTTGTTTTTCAACAAGTCATTCTTCTTTGTTCTGTCTCAAAGAGAGAAAAAAAGCTTGGTCCAAAGTCTGAGGCTTACTATATTTAACACCTGGTTAAAATGTGAGGTTACTTACTTAAGCCGCTGCTAGATTTGAGAGCACTTAAAAATTAATAGCAAATGAGTATGTTTTATATATGGCTTATAATTGTCATGTTTGTAACACTAGTTGCTGTAACGGCCACTTCAGATCAAAACCAAGGCAATCACGCCTTTGGAAAAGAGAAAACAAAAACTCTCATACCCCAGTTTTTCCTCCAGATTGAGCCATTTCTCAAATGAACTCTGACTTGAGAACGATACACATTAGTCTCTTTTTTTCAATACAGTTTGATAGCAGCCATAAGTGACTTCATTTTTGTGTCTTGACTTCTGTAATGTCATCCATTGTTTTTGCTTATTGGAATTTTTCTCTATTTTATTTTCCCCGTCTAAATAAGTCTTTTTAATTGGTCAACAAATGCCTATTTTTGCTCTCCGAAAAGGGGTGCTGAAAAGAAAATACAATCTGGAATTTCTGGACACGAAGGCTTTTAGCTTGTCTTTCCTTAGTGGTCTGAGGCAAAGGGAAACCATGTTGAGCAAATTTCTGGTCTCACATTTATTAACTCTCTGGTTACATCTAGCATAGCTTAGTTTGGATTTACTCTTCTCCCTTGCCATTTACCCCCAGGGGAGGGAATCCAGTATGTAATCAGGATTTCCTGTTAATTTGGAAATAAGAAATAATTACAAAATTTCAATCAAATCTTTTTCTAAATGAAAAGTCCGAGGGTGTTTGAATATTCCTCATATGTGTTTTATTCTGTAGCTCAAGCATAGTTAACTGTTTACAGTGCAGCATAACACACTGCAATCACCTCATCCTTAAAAGCAGTTGTCAGAAAAATATGGGCCTGCCTGGTAGAATGTATTAGCCCAATACATTGTCTCCATTTTATTATGAAGCTGCTGGGGAAGCTGTGATATACAGCACTGTCATTACAGATCTATTGTTAGAAGGGTCCTACAGTCTTCTGTGTGCTGCCATTAATTTATAGCAGTAAACAATATGTAGCCCTCCAACTGCAGCAAAGCAGAATCTTTTAATGAGGTGGATGTTATTACCACAATAAATCAGTGCATTCGTGTAATGTATAATTCAATGTGTGTATTCCCACTGTAACTTCTCTGAGTAAGCTGATAGTGTATCATTGTCAGTGCACAGCTCCATGGTTCTTTTTTTCTCCCTAAGCTTTCTTTCATTTGGGGACTTTTTTTATTTGCTTGCAAATAAATGTGACATGTCTTGATAGTTGTCCTGTTGCAGGCTTCAGAAACCAACTGTAACAATAACAGCTAAAATCAATACTGTGGATTCTGGCTATATGGATCTCTGCATGACACTTTTTTTTTTTTTTTTTTGAAAAGAGAATGAAATCAATTCTAATTGGGTTTAGCTTTATATTCAAGGAGTGTAATTCTATAACTATTGATTTGGGCTATACTCATTTGGAGAGTAATAAAAATAGGGGCAGATAAAGAGAATGCATAAAATGTTACAGAACCATAGAGCACAACGCTGTTTCTATTTTTAATTCATATAATTTGTCTACCAATGACCTTCTTTCTTCTTTTTTTCCCTGAAGCATAGCTGAGTCTTTAGGAAAAATCAGTACAGATGGAGATTCCAAAATGGTTCTTGCAACAAAAAGACTTCTTGGAGTCAGTTTCATTCTTCCCTGGAATAAATTTGCTAAATCAGATAAAAATCCTTTTATACAGGAACCACTTCTTTTAGAGGGTTATATTTCAAATTAGTGAACTGCAAAAATAGTAATTAACCTAAGATGTTTTCTTCATCCTACTGCAATGTGAAAGCCGGTCTAAGTAAAAAATGTAAGATAAGATCTTAGGTCATTCATAGATCTAATCTATCCTAGAAGAGAAACTACTTTGAAGCTTGTATGCCAAATTTCATGTAAGCTGCAAAGAAGCAGATATTTGAATAATAATAATCCCAATAGCAGACATAGTTTTTCACTTGAACTGTGCTTGAATTAATAACCAGGTTATTGATTGCTACTTTTCTTCATATACTTTTCTTTTAAAGTTTCTCCTTACCTTATATTCTGAAGTATGTTTATTCTTGCAAGACAGGAATAAGAAAATAATTTTGCATATTTATTCTTAAGTTATACGTGAGTGCTTTTATTTTCTGTTCAGATGGGCCTAATTTACATTAATGATATACAAAGAGTGTGCTTTCTATGTGTACAAAATGGTATTGTGTATATGTTTTGCACATATATGTGAAGATGTAGAACTCTCACAGCCTTATACATGTGGAACAGCTAAATTCACTGTTGGGTTTCCCAGTGATGAATGTGAAGTATACTCATTTTTCCAAATTCTTTATGTCAAAGTCTGCTGAGGAAATGCATGACTATGGATACCAAAACATTATATTTCTTGCATTTAAGATTTGCATTTAATAATTCCGTGTTCATTTATGTATTTGCTAGTCTTTGTTCAGTACTTACTTATGTTGGTGAAAGTGTGATATACTTTTTAGATCGTACATATGTTATTTGTTTCTTTTATATTCCTGTTTTTATGTAGATATTCAGCTACTTTATTTGCCAACTGCAAAATTTCAGGTTTTATTCATTAAATAGAACTTGTCTTGAGGTAGTAAATAGAAAGCATACAAGCAACAGTAATATCAAAGTTCAGTGTGCACTGTTAATATTCTTCCACCCTAACACTCTTTACTTTTTCCTCCTAAAATATCCAAAGATGTTTCTGGTTGTTGTGCTTAACATTTGCTTAATAGTGTGTGTGTGTGCCTCCCCCCCCCCCCCAACACACACACAAACAAGCACACAAGTTAACAACTCTGTCCAAGTCATTCCACTGTAAAATGGGTTTTAGTGATTGAGTTGAATCAGTAGCAAATAGAAATTATGCCTTTACGGATGTTAAAGAGACTTTTTTTTTCCCCAACCAGCAGCGTGTGTGTGCTTGGGATCCTGGTTTGAAATACACAGATTATACAGCTACT
Organism: Cygnus olor; assembly: GCF_009769625.2. NCBI lineage: Eukaryota > Metazoa > Chordata > Aves > Anseriformes > Anatidae > Cygnus > Cygnus olor. Next base: position 33,617,661 of record NC_049172.1, read on the forward strand.
AACAGAATCCAGCATCTGCATTTGCAAAATACCACACCCAGTATTTTCCATGCATGCTGATAATCCTGGTTACAAAAAAGAGTATGAGGAATATGATGTGCTGTTATCTTTATTTACTTATGTATTTATTTTTATAAACCTTGTAGCCTATTGGAGCTTTGAACCCAAAGAGAGCAGCATTCTTTGCTGAGAGATACGAATCATGGGAAGATGATCAGGTTCCAAAGTTTCACTATGGCACACATTATTCAACTGCAAGTTTTGCACTCACGTGGTTATTAAGAATTGTAAGTACATCTTTTAATTTTTTTTTCCGTTAAGTGATAATAAAAGCAAAAAAATAGCTAGGAACGAGTTAAACTAAAACCCAATGGCATAGGAGAATACTGAAATTTTCGAATAATTATAATCAGTACCTGATTTTGTTTTTCAGGGACAAATGTATTCCAAAGTTGACCAGAAGGTTTTAATTTTATGGTACAGACTTTTCAAATCAGCGAAGTTTTTCCTGCTTAAAAAATAATGTTTAGTATACATTCTTAAGCTACTTTAAACATGGTCAACTTTCCTTCCTTACATATTTTCTGACTGGGCCATAGAATCGTAGAATCGTTAAGGTTGGATATATTGTACTTTTTTGTTTTGTAATGAATGTATTTAATTTTTACCTCCTACTGAGATTAAATGAGTTGTTTTCTGATGTAAATAATTTTTTAAAAAATCTTTTGCATTTTACATGGACATAACTTTTGAGATGCTGTATATTGATAATATATTGGTTAAACAATGCATTTTTCCATAAAACTGAAAGGCGATTTATCTCCTAGAAAGTAATTTCTTTGGGAAAGCATTAGCAGTACATCATTAATTAAAGCTTGTTCAAATGGTACAAGCATACATAAATCCTTGAAGTAATTTATAGCACTTAGCTAATTTCAAGCAATTATCCACTAATATGTGCTTAAGTGTTCTTTAACTTAGAGGGGCTTTTAAATCTCTCAAACATTTTTCTTTTCTAAATAATAAATTACGTATTAAACAATAACAATTATAAAGCTATTGATATTGAATATTATCCTTTGTATTAATAGATTACCTTGAGCAAAATAAAATGTATATGTTACATGCTTCTTTTAAAAAAATCTAAGGTAAAAATATTGAGCTTTTTCATGTTTTTGAAAGCAATTTGTGTCACAGTTGATTGTAGCTCTAGCCTGTAAATATTTATTTCATTTGTATTTGGTTTATTTTATCTTTACTTTACTTTATATGTGTGAGGAGTAGGAATTGGGAATTAAATATATTTATTGAACAAATAAACATCATTTTCTACTTCTCACTCTTGGATAATAGAATGAACCTTTTGCAATTAATCATGTGTCTGCCGGAAGAATAGCGTCATTAATAACCTAACCAAAAAAGAATAATAAATGTCCTGAAATTTCTACAGAAGTACATTGCTATTTTTAACTATTTTAAAAAATATTTTAGGAACCCTTTACAACACTGTTCCTAAATCTGCAAGGTGGAAAGTTTGATCATGCAGATAGAACCTTTTCATCTATTTCAAGAGCATGGCGCAACAGTCAGCGTGACACTTCTGATATCAAGGTAAAAACTTTCCCGTAATCTGTTACATTTTATACTGCATCTCCATTTATTGTAGCTATGATTGTAGGACCACAACTTATTACAAAATAGAAGGGAGAAGATTGGGAGCGATCCTATCATTTTGGAAAAGATGAAAGAGAAATGACACGTAGTTGTTTCCAGAGAGATTTTATCTTGAGTAGAGAAACAAAAGGCTACAAAAAGCCAGTGACTGAAGATATTAAAATGAAACATCGGATTTAGCATCATATTGAAGCTATCCTAATAGGGGCACTGGGCCTGGGAACTTGTGAACGAATAAGAAGTAGTTGGGAGTAGAAGATAAATTAATCTGGTAATTAGTCATTGTGTGGAAGGAGACCTAGAATTAGGTGGGTCAAGAAGCTAAGACAGGAGCACACGGAAATTCTAAGGGCGGTAGTTTAGATAGGGTAACTATTGAAGTTAAAGAATGAGGTAAACAAATAGATTCTGGGATCTGAGGAATATTTTGAACTGGGGAGGAGAACGAAGAAGAAAAGCATGCTGACAGTGGTGGGAAAGTTTTAGTGACCTCAAATCCCATGAAAAAAGAATGGTATCTTTTTTTTTTTTTTTTAAGTTCTGTTTACACAGGATGGAAAGGTATAGCATGAAGGAAGTCACAGGCTGACTGAAGAATGGCATGCAACTAGCAAGGGACCTAAGTAACATGACATCATTCTATAGCTATAGTAGTGAGCAGACAATTAAGGAAAGGGTTTATCTGCTGCTTAGTGAAATGAGATAATTGTCAGCTGATCGTGTTGAAAAACTAATGTCTTTCTTCCATCTGTTACTCCCCACCAAAAAAAAAAATCAACTGTGGTAGTGCCTAGCAGAATTAATACCACAGGTAAAAAGATGCGATGTCTGTATCAAAATGAGAAACAGTAGTTTAGAAAATAAAACCACATGAGATATTTTGAAATGGACTGGTCATTATGAGCTTCTCTATCTTGTACATACAAAGCCAGCAGGCAAAAGTTCAGATGTAAATATGGTTTCTTTGAGAAATGGAGAAGAAAAAAGGTAGCAGTGGTGGATAAATGAATATTCAGTTTTTAAAGAAGAAGAAACAGAAAGCCAAGAAATTATGAAGTGAGTTTAAGTACAGGTCAGTGAAAAATATTTAAGCAAATAATCTGGCTGTGTTTAGTACCAGGAACATAACAAGGAGATGAGCAAATGAAGCACATATCTATCAAGAAGAAATTATGTCAAAGCAATCACAATTCCTCATGAGAAAAGGTAACAGATATCACAAGCAGAGAAGCAGCAGCAGATAATCTTAGTCTTAGCTGAAATATTACATCCATAGTTGGGGCCTAGTTGGAGAGAATCCAGACTAGAACAATGATGACAAAGTAAGGTCTTGAAAATAAAGTGCAATGAAAGATTGACTAGCTCTGCTTGTTTTTCTTAGTAAGAAGAGAAGATTGAGGAGGAACTTAAGAGTCTTCTACAACATAGTGACTGTGGAAAGAAAGAAGGGAAAAATCTCTGCTGTCCATGCTGAATAGAATAGAATAGAATAGAATAGAATAGAATAGAATAGTTCAGTTGGAAGGGGCTTTCAAAGTCTTCATCTTGTCCAACTGCCTGACCACTTCAGGGCTAACCAAAAGTTAAAGCATATTATTGAGGGCGTTATCCAAATGCTATTTGAACTCTTGACAGGCACGGGATGTCAACCACCTCTCTAGAAAGTCCATTCCAGTGTTTGACGATGCTCACAGTGAAGAAATTTTTTCCTAATGTCCAGTCTGAACCTCCCTTAGTGCAGCTTTGTGCCATTCCCGTGCTTCCTGTCATCAGTTACTAGGGGGAAGAGACCAGCAACTCCCACTCCGCTTCCACTCCTCAGGAAGGGAACTTAGTTCAAAATGGACTTATATATCCAGGAGATTTAGATGAGATGTAAAGCAACCTTTCTAACAGAACTAATAGACAGATGAATGCTTCCCTGGAAATTAGGGAGAGCTTTTCAGAAATGCTTAGTTATCTTTTGGAAATGATGTATGTGCAAGTTTGTACAGCCTTAAGAGGCATCTGTACTGTTACAGATGGCCCCTTGAAGTCTCTTTTAGCTTACTGAGTTTGGGAATTGCCAAGAATTACATTATACTACTGTGAAAAGTATGAGTGAAAATTTACATTGACTAGAGGAGTCTGTTCATGAGACTGGATGAGCAGCCAGGAAGTAGGATGCAATAGGATTTCCGTAGGACAAGTTGAATTAGTTAGGAAAGAAAAAGTCTGAAGATGCATGGAATTATCTTTGTTGGAAATATTTGTACTGCCAATACTTCACTACAGCTGTGAAAAACAATTTTCCTGATGTTCGTTGTTCTGATCCACCTGGCAAGTGTTTGTGAAATGCATGGCTGAAGTGTCCCATATAGCTTTGCAAGTTTTCTACATGCAGAATTGCAATGTATTAGCTTACTACTACTGTATGTTTTGCACTGCTGTTTTCTTTTGTCAAGAATATGTGCAATCAGAGCAGTAACTTCCATAGGAGAAGATCTGTAGCCTGCTAGAATGCTTGTTTAGTGAAAAGTCTTTCTTTGCTTGTCTTGCACTGTGTATATACATGTATCCATGCATATACTTGGGAAGAAGGCAGGAGGGAGACAGGGAGGGAGTTAAATGAACATGGATCCCTTTGTTTTTGGTCTCTGGTAGAGGAAGTGAAAGGTTTCAAATGTTTGTTTACTTTTTCTTTAGAGTTCCTTTCCCACTTACTTTACAGCCAACATATATTATGAAACATGACTTCAATAAGTTTTAGACTTATTCCCTGTAATCTTGGAGTATCATTCTCTGTAATCATTTTATGACAGTAGTTTCTCATGGTCTGTCCTGAAAGGTCTGAGAGCACAGCATTTGCTGCCAGCTTAGTGTACAATATTGTAGTGAAGCAAATGCTGTTTTCTGATTCAAGGTGGAGCTCTGAAATGATTTCCTTATAATTCTTGACAAGAAAGTTTCTTTCTGCAGCAGTAGAGTCAAAGGGATGGTCTCTCTAAAATTAAAGGAAGGGAAAGGAAGCCTGCGTCGACTGCTGTCATCAGTGGAATTCCAAACATTTCTAAGTTGTACATGAATAAAGAAATTGTGTATAGAAAAGCTGTTTAGTTTGTGTCCACTCCTTTTCACCAGATTAAAAAACAGAAATTACATTGTAACCTTTTAACCATTGTGCATGGTAGTATACTACAAACATACAATGCTAGCAAAATTATGATTTTTTTTAATAGCCTTATGTTCTTTCAATTGTAGCCAAAACTTGCAATATGATGCTTACTGGCAAGAACTAGTGTGGCCTACTAGAAGTACTTGCAATCTGCAAACATTAATATATTAATGATTATTCAAAAGCCTTTGACATCTAGTTTATTCATTCTTTTCCCACTCTTTTCTAAAATCAGCTTTTTCTTCTACTGTCTAACTTTGGTCCAAGATTTTGTCCAAAACAATGTGCAATTTTCCTTTTAGCACTGTGTGTGGAAGAATGTATTCTGTGAGCACAGCTCGTGCCTGTGAAGGCTATGTAATTGCGTGCAAAATTAAGATTTTATCTCATGTTATTTTTAACAAAATGAGGCACTTGAGGGAGTCTACTTTTTTCATAGTTTTTTTTTTTTTTAATGAAAGATATTTGCATGGTCTCTTATTTGAGACGTTGTCATGTATTACAATACGATCATTAAATGTTTTTATAACTATATCTTCTCTATATCACTTATAGTCCAATGATAACTGAATGTAATTGGCATATTGGAAAAAAGGTTTAAAAAATGACTAAATAATTTTATTTTTCTTTTACCATAAGCTTTCTAGGTTCCTGTTGTTCCACAACTGATGAAAGCCTAGCAGTTTAATGCATTGATTTGTAGAAATGCAAAGGATTTGTGAAGCCACATTTAAGACCTTGAAAGTGTCAGGCCAAAGTACTCGCTATTGTATGGGGGGGAGGAGTGGCACAAAGGAAAAACATGGGTTTATTCCTGTTTCAGATGAAAAAATCTTGAATATTTAGAACCACTCAGTTGATACCTTACAAGAAATTATTTCTCCTTCCTTCTTGTGTGATGAGAATGAATGTAAGTTCCTGATGCTTTCTGTTTTAAGATTATTGTTAATCTTAGTTGGAGGCATCATATACTACAAGGAGGGCTAACATGAGCTAGCTTTGGAAGCAACTCTTGTTGGCTGGTATCACACTTCCACAGAGAAAGCCAGAGCACATGTGTGGTCACATCCAATCTTTGTCAATATCCTGTGAAAGCCTTGGATTGATGATCAAAGCGAGAAACTAATGCTGCACTGTAGTATAACCTTTCATTGAACCATTCAAATTTTGATTTCAAGAGGTGATATGTTGCATAAAATTTAATTTCCTACTATCCATTTATTTAGGCAATGCAAATTAAATGTTCTTTGGAAGTTTTCTAGTGTCTCACTACTACTCTGTCATTGTTAATTACTAATTAGCTTAGCACTGATGCCTTTACAATATTAACCATGTGTTACCTTAAAAGTTAAATTTTAAATTTAACTTTAATCTTCTGCACTGAAGACTATTAAATGTATTTTAATTCTGTGAAAGTATCATTTAGTACCTTTTAAGTAATGGACAGGCATCCTTAATTCGTTTAGTTTCTTCTTGATTTATGTTGTTAGTGTAAACAATCCTGGTTAGTTTTGTTAATGTTGTATAAAATGCAAACGCAGATAGCCTGGCAGTGTTTGATTGCAAAACAGCTGAGTATGGGGCTTGTGTTAAGTTCTGGAATACTGAAGTTAAGCCTGTCTGCCTGTTTTTTCTGTTACTGTTTTTCTTTGATTAATGAGTAGATTTGTACATATTCGTTCAGAAGCAGTTGTTACTTCTGGTTTGGTAGCTAACCCATTGCGTTAAATTGATTTGTCATTATAATTACTATAATATACTTGTTATCTTTGTTGCACTTTGCATGTATTTTCTCTTTTCTAAGCGTAGTATTTGCTGTTTTCTTTCCATGCAATATGAAGATTTTGTCAAGATAGGTTGAAATTCTCATCCTGTCCTCCAAACAGCTTGTTGCCTTCATAGTGTCATCTGGAATTTTATTACTGCACCTTCTATGCCAGATCATTAATGGGATTATTGACTGGTATTAGAAGCAGGGCAGACCCCATTACCATGTCTTCCCAGTTTGACAGTGAGCTATTGATAACTGCTCTTGGAATATGGATTTTCAGCCCTGGTACTCCCACATTGTTGTAACCTAATCTCATCTCGGTTTCTCTACTTTGCTCATAAGAAAGTCATGGGAGATTGAGACAGTCTCAGAGGTTTTTCTCCAAAGTGAAGCAAAGTCATGTTGGCAACTCATATTTATTGAAACAGGCTGCCAAACATATGCATGCCTAAGACACCCTGTAACCTGATAAGCTTTTTACATATGCTTTGCATTGTTTTATACTTCCCCATCTAATAGATGGGCTTTCAGAAGTTACGAGGAGTGAAGTTGCTGCCAAACTGGCAACATTACTTTAGCATAAGATAGATTTCATATCATATTAGTAGCAAGGTAAATGATGTCCAAGAGCAATTACTAGCAAAATTCAGAAGTAGATATATAGTGATTCAGATTTTTAACAATAAACTGTATTCCTGGTGTAGCAAAACCTTTAACTTATGATGTAGATCTTTGGTTTTCGTGAAAGATTTGCTTTCCTGTAAAATTGTGCCAAGATGCATAACAGGAAAATACTTCTCTAATTAAAAAAAATAAATAAAAATCTGCATTCAGTCAGATCTGTGCATGGTAGTCTGCGGATATAGCAGTAGTTAAAAATGTAGACATCTGGGTTTACAGATCAGAAAGTTCCATCTGATAACTGTGGTCTACTTCTTTTATACCCAGCCATAATTGTACTGGAAACAAAACAAATACTTTGAATATCTGCTGCAGTCTTTTTCTGGAGCTGTTGAAATAAACTTCAAGTAAGATATGGACAAATTTGCTGAAGTCCAGAGGAGAATGACCAGAGGTCAAGAAAATGGGACCAGTGATACAAAGATAAAGGTTTTAGGTTGGTTACTCCGGAGAAAAGAGGAACAAGGGGAGAAGTGTAAAGTGCTTTGCAGTGCCAAGTCTGATGCTTTTACCCTGGTGGGGATTTTGGCTGGCAGGCGCAGTGGCACTTCATTTCTGCTGTACACTTCTTGTTCCAGTGGGCTGCCCTGCCAGACATGGTGCTGGCTCGTGGGCAGTGGGCTTAGTGCAGGAGGGGAAAAATGGTCAGAAAGTGCTGGTGGGGATGGATCTCTTTGTTCATGAGGTAAAAGCCGTTCTTGCACATCGATACATGTAAAAAAGGGCAACTGCAACTTATATTCAATCTGAATAGGACAGGAAGTGGGCTCCAGCTGCAGTAAAAGCAGACCAGATGTTAGAAAGACCTTCTAGTGGTTCGGATAGATGAAAACTAGAAATTTGTAGAAAACCCAAGACTAAGGATTTTAAAAACAAGTCAGAGAAACATCTTTCAAGAATATCTAACTTTATCTGCCTGAGATGGACAAAGTGACCTCTTAAGGTTTCATCCAGACCTTTTTATGATTCAGTATAATCTTTTTTTTTTTTCTCCTCAGTAATTTAAAGAAATTGGAGGAAAGGAATACAGTAATATATACAACTTGTTTTTTTTTTCCTCTTTCTTGGTCAAATTAACCTGAACTATACGTTTTACATACTGTATAAATATGGCCATCAAATACCATTGCATATTTTATATATAGCATCAGTAAAAAGTGAAATAATTCTATCTACATATAATTCATGTATTGACTAACAGGATCTAAAGTGTATTGAAGATGTGCTTTTTATGCAATAAATGGTTGACTTAATCTACTTCTTGACTGATAATGAATAAAGTACTAATTGAAATTGTAATATATTTCATTATATATAGATATTTCATTAACATACTGAATGAACACCTGGATTTGTATAATTCTTTTTGGTAACTTGTAAGTCGCTGAACATTTTAATAATTTTCTTATATTAAGAAATATTTAAAATATTTCTTAGAACTTTAGCAGGATGATTAGACATTGAAAAAACATAATTTCTTCATTATCATTCATTCAATTTAGAAATTTAATTGAAACTTGCTGAATTATTTTCTTTAAAAATGAGAGTATTTCAGGCAATGACAAGGGAATTTTTTAGTTAAACAAGAAGTAACACACATATAGCAAATGGAGGGAGACCTACAGGTACGTAGAAAGTGTACTTTCCTGCAACCATGAAAATGATTATATTGAAATGTGATGAAAAAATGAAATTTTGAATATAATATAATACGTTGGTATGCATTTTTGAATGCTATTTAAGTACTCTTACAGAGGAAATAGTGTGTGGCAGTATGAATAAGAACCTAGACTTCTAATATGCATTTTTATTATTCTGTTTGAAAGGTTATATATAGGCTTAATATTGCTTAATATGATTGTCAAATAATTTAGTTTGAAAATCTGGTATTTTATAAATGTTTTAATATGGTTAGGGAATCTATCTTGCTGATACTAGACACCTTTGCAGATCATATAACTCTGCTTCTAAGCACATCAGTCTATTATTTTCTAAACAAAAATAAAAGAATAAAATAATATTTCATTACATTTAAGAGACAAAGTATCTTGCATAGATTTAGTATGCTTGGTGGCAGACATGAAAATAAATTACCAGTGTTAAACTGACAATCTGTTGATATTACTTGTTTGTAAAAAATATCTTTTTAGTGAAGTTTCCTTAGAAATTGTGTTTTCTAGGCGGTAGAGGAAATTATTTTTTTTTAAAGTATTTTAATTACATGCAGAATTTTATAACTGATTTAATACAAATTCTGATATAGCAGATTTGATCTTTAAAGGTTTTTTTAGAAAACAAAACCAAACCACTGTAAATGCTGTGTGATGAATTCATGTAGGTATTCACCATAAGCTCTTTCATCAATTTTAATGAAATCAAAAGCATGGCAGAAGGAGTAAAGTATTGCTCATCATAAAGATTACTTTCTCTACCCCATAGAACTGGTAAATTCTAACAGACGAATTTCTGAAACTAATTTTCAACATGTTTGCGTGAAAGCAAGAACTTCAACAAATAATACAGTTGTTTTAATTTTTCTATGAAATCATACAAACAAAAGATATGTGGGACAATTCTGCAGTTTCTATACATGTGCTGAGTACATAAAATGTTGGAAGGGATTACAGTAGAATTAGAAAAAATATGAAAACCAAAATGGTTAGGCAAAAAGGAAGACCACCAGAGGGAATGAATCTAAATTGACTTTAGCTTGCAAAAAGAGACCAATGAGGAAGAATGTGATGTAGATCTATAATATCCAGAAGGACATTCAAAAGACTGAATAAGGAATTAATATTTACTGGTTTTCTCAATCATCCATTGGAACTATTAGGAAGCGGTTCTAAAATAGCCAAGTTCCTTTGCAGATGGAACTGCAATGTGGAAACCATACTTAATGATTTTAAAAATCAGAAGCATGGATTAGTTCATAACTAGTTTAATGGTAAGAAGCTGACAATCTATGCATGGAAAGATTGTATTTGCCCTGTGTTAGTCTTCCAGTCCTTGTCACTATTCCAGGTGACTATTACCATACTCAGTGGTCCTTCAGTCTGGCCTCTCATGACTAGTCTTACATTTTCACATGGTACTTGTGGGAAACCACAAGTAAATACCTACCACTCTACCCCCCCCCCAAAAAAAAAAAAATGCAAAAAAGTATATTCATTATTCTTTTAAATTCTCTGAGGTGTCCAAAAAGTTCCATTATTAATGGAGTTACACAAGTGAGTCAGCAACTTTCGTTTTAGTGTCAATCTATGTATGCAAGGTGAATGTTTCAAGAAAAAAGTTAGTTTCATTATTACTTGTATTTAGGAGTTTGAGGGTTTGGTTTATTTTTCAATATAGGAAAAGACCCCACAAATAGAAGGACTGTTAAGGACTGTGATTGGCAAAGACATGAAGAATATTTGTAAAGTTGATAAAAATGTAAATATTTTATTATCAGGTTTATTACAGGTTGAGGAAAAAAAATATTGGCCTTTAACTGATGTAGTCCTTTACATCCATGTACAGACATTGAAAATTGGAATTAAATACTGCTAAGTTAGACTGGCACAGTACATCTGTTCACGTTCTCTTTTCCCAAGCATGTGGTCAAGATAACAAAATCAGATAACAGAGGAAGTCCTTTTGTTAAAATGTGTCATTATGAAAAGTGAAAAGCTGTGCAAAAACTCATTTCTATAGTAATGAACAATGCTTTATGGAAAGTTTCTAATAGTCAAACTAACAGAAGGTACTGATGATTTTTAAGTTTCCAGGCTGCATATTGTTTCTGTGTAATCTAATGAAAACAACGTGTGTTCTAGAAAGCCAAATGTTTTCTGATCTTGAAAGAAACTAGTGAATAGCTGTACATATATATATATTAAAAATATAAAAACATCAATAACATATGTAATGAGCTTATGTTTTAAGTATTCAGAATCATGGTATGGTTTCATATTTGTGGTGCAAGCTGGTATCGAATTAATCATCCAGCGTCTCTGCTTTTTCTTTGTTAGTTTCTGTTTGCGATGATAAAAACTATAGAAACTTCAATGTTAGAGAACTTTCTTTCTTATAAGGATTTATCCATGACACATTTTTGTTCTTTCATTTATCCAATTAAATAGTTTCAAATCTATTTTTATCAAGTACTTGTCAAGCATTTGGTACAGAAGCGTGTTTTACCCTGCCTAGTTAATTAAGGTGACTGTAAACAAAAAGATGTACAATTCAAAGCCAAGCAGTGTTTCACACAAGGATGGAGGTGATAATAGCTTAATTCTTGCGTGATCTTTCCTGTCTTTGCCGTGGCTACTTTGGATTGACCTTGTCCACAATCTGATGACCTCCCTTTTGCACTCAGCCATTTGGAAAGTTGCTCATGCCATCGCTGGCCCTGAGGGTCTATCTGGGAGACTACTGATCCATTGACCCATGTCAAGACTGGGTTTCTGATCTACTGAGCTTCTGAGGGAGCTACATACTATACCCACTGTAGACAAAGCCAGTGGGGTAGTATGATTTTTTTCTACTTCTTAAGTGGCATGCAGTTTGTACTTGCTATATGGCAGACCAATTTTACACCAGTTGTTTGCTATGAAATACACTTCCTGAAGCAATTACATGTATTGATCCTTTCTTCACAGTAGAAGTAAATTCCCTAATTTAGCGGCTCAGTTTTTCTAAATGCATCAAATTGCCAAGTTTGTTGGGTGTATTTATGTCTCAACATCAAGTTCCCCTCAAAATTTGCCTTTAAAATTTAATAAGGGCAGAAATATATATACTATGTTGTAATAGGCTTTCTCTATTATTGTTACACCAGGATTTTGTAGACATTTATAAAAGTCTGTAAATAAGGTCCTAAAGCCATTAATTTAGGTATGTTTATGTATATCCTTGTATATATTTTACAAAATGAACAGCAATTTTTGACGTTGCATATCTGACTGCAAAACAGAGAAATGTTCCACTTATTCAGGAGAAAATCCTTATTCTTTTGAACTTTTTTGTTTGTTTTGTTTTTGTGTATATGAAATTATGCGTGATTCTTCCCTGTAATTATAGACTGGACACATAATAGCGATAACTGCCTTCTAATGGAAGAAAGGTATTGTCTCAATTCAGCTTTGACTGTTTTTTTTTTTTCCCCTCAACATCCAGATAATTTAGACTTGACAGAAAATTTATTTCTAGGCATTGAATAAACCGTAATAGCTACTTTCACCCAAACTTTAGACTGCTATTTGTGCATTAGCACTTTAAAGTTTGGATTATGTTAAAATGTAAATGTTTCCCCAACTTCTTAACATCTTCAGTTGCCTATTACTTTCCACTAAGGATTGTTTGTATCATGTGATGTTCATTACTTTAGTTTTATAAATTTCTCTCTTGATAATATGCTACCAAAAAGCAATGTTCTGACTTTTTGGTTTTATAACATGTTGTGTCTTAGTTTTTTTTTTTTTTTGTCATGTTATAAACACGATAAGAATTTATCATACACAAAGGTTTATATTTTAGAAAGTATGAAAGAATGGATTTCTCCCTTCTGTGTGTGTGTGGAGGGGAAGGAGGTCTATGGGAGGATTTTGTATATTCTGTCTCTGCCTAATGCCATTCTAATATTTATTTTTTAACATGACAAAGTGTGTCCTATGACAGAATTTATAGCATGGCATTGTTTTTCATTTATATACAGGAATTGATTCCTGAATTCTATTACCTCCCAGAGATATTCGTCAACAGCAACAATTACAATCTAGGAGTGATGGATGATGGAACAGTTGTGTCTGATGTTGAACTTCCACCATGGGCCAAAACCCCAGAAGAATTTGTTCGCATAAACAGACTGGTAAGATATCTCTTTTCTATTGTCTGTCAAGAAACATTTGTCTTGCAAGCTTTTTCTGAAGTAGTTTGGATCTTTGTAAAATACAGCTATTTATAATTTACACAGGGCTATGGCTGAAATAATCTGAAGGAATGGTAGATTTATAAATTTTAAGAAGAAAAAAGGCATATAGTATTGCTTGTTCTTTAGAATTGCTCAAAAAAGTTTGAATGTGGTCTAAACATGCAGGAGATCTTATCTTATTATTTTTATTTCAGCTCTTGTAGTTCTGAAGTGCTAATAAAATCATCACTTTACAAAAGAAAAAGCTTGTTAATCATAGACATTTTTCACTCCAGTTATTTAAATGTAATTTCAGTGTTGTTTTTTATTATTATTATTTTTATTTAAATATCCACTTAACTCCGAAGTCCAGTAAATGCCTCAGGAGAGAAGGCTGCATTTTAAATCTCTGTCACCTCTTCCCTTTCTTCCATTAAAGTTACATTTTTCAGAACAGTTTTTACAAGGAAATCAAACTGAATTCTCCTTTATCTGCTTCATTCCCCAAACCTGTGTTACTGTTCTCTTCCCTGTTTTGGAAAATCCTGGTGTTAGCATTTCCTGTCTTCACTGCGTCCTCTGAGCAGTGTAATGATTTACAGAATAGATATTACAGTGTCATTGTTGACATCTCAGCACATTCACAAAGCTATACATTAGGCTCTTCACAAAATGGAAGGATTCTGCATCAGTGGCACTCTAGAAATAAATAAATTGGAGAGCCTTTTTTAAATGAATCTTGAAAAAAGAAGCTGCAGTCTTCATGTAGTAGTCAGCTACTTCTTTACAGCTAACTAGGAAATACTGAATTAAGGCATGAAAACTCTGAGAAACTTCACAGAAACCAGACTTAGACGTGATAATTCCCTGACATCCTTAAGCTAGAATATGGGAGCTGAAAAAGTCATATTGTTGGCAGAACATTGGAGCTCCTATTCATAAAAATGCAGAGCAGTCAGTTCTGAACAAAGCTGTGATTTATAAATTATCAGTATGCTTCAAAGTGCACTTTTACTGGTGACATGATAACTATCTTCAGAGATGTTGTTTGGCCTATGTTTTTGCAGACTACTGATTGTGATGATCTTAACATTTGCAGCAGTTGTACGGTGCACCATAATGATCACAAATTGTGTTAGGTGAATTCAGCGTTTGGCTTCATGTAGAAGTATGTTCAAGATGTATTTAAATGGGGTATAAAATGCACTAACATTTAGCAGGACTACTTGGCAAACTATATTCAAACACAACATTTGATTTTACAGTTGTGCTGATTGATTGAGTTTGGCATGTGTTCATGATTCAGGATAATCTGAGAAATGAAAACCTTTGTTTTTAATCAGACTCGTCAAAGGCAGCCTTGGACCTTGATCTCTCACCACTGTGTTTTTTTAGCTTTTTCATAAAATATAGTTGTTATCTGATTAATTACAGTTCTAACTTTTGCTACTATGAATGCAAGCTATTCTCCAGCTTCTGCTTCCTCCTCTTGTAAGATTTTAGCTCTTAATTTTCTTTTCCTCATTTTTAACTATGGTGCCAGGTTTTTCTCGCCCATACCTGTCTGTACTTTCTGACCTACCTTTCCCTCATTCTTCCATCATTTTCCAAAATGTTTGCTATTAGTGTCAGCCTTTCTTGCAGCTCTCTGGTATCTCTCATGTGGGCTGTGTTCTCTGGATTAAGTGCTTCTTCAGCAGGAATCAGCTGAGTTTCGATTACCACTGTTAAACTCTTGGACACAAATTGTAAAATCCCTTTAAAATCTTCTCTTAGAGAGTACTAAACTAATTCCATAATCCGAGTGTATATTTTTTTCTTTTTATGGACAATCTACAATAAGCACATCTTTATTTTGTCAAATTCTGAAAGAAGCAGTTCAGAAAATATTATGAGGCAAGTGCTGTTATATATCCACTCTTTCATTTAAAGAAAAAGTAATTTGGGGATTTGAAAAGAGTAGTACATTAACCACTGTATATTTGAATGATGAAGATTAAAACTACTTTAAATTACCATTTTGTAATTTTCCTCAACATTACTTATGAAATTGGAAGATCCTATTTATTATCTAAATATAATTAATGGTTCCTTCTCATTTAGGTTATTTTTCAAGTAATTGTTCATTAGTGATGTGACTTTTGAAACTATTTTAATCAAAAAGACTTTGCTAGTAATCTGCTTAAGGTCATAACTTGTGCTGTGAAAGTAGAACTTGCAGCACTTGTCGAGTACTTGAAGAATATACAGAAGTTACCATAAATTAAGGTTTTCAGAAACAATTTTTGCAAGAAAATGTTATTTTCAAGCATTGCATAATTGGACAAAGTAGAACTTTTTTTTTACAACTTGAGTTAATTTTGAAATTGAGAGATAATTACGAGGAGTAATGCCTTTAAACTAAAAAAGGGTAGATTTTGATTATATATAAGGAAGAAACTCTTCACTCAGAGGGTGGTGAGGCACTGGCGCAGGTGCCCAGAGAAGCTGTGGATGCCCCATCCCTGGAGGTGTTCAAGGCCAGGCTGGATGGGGCTTTGAGCAACCTGGTCTGCTGGGAGGTGTCCCTGCCCATGGCAGGGGGTTGGAACTGGGTGGTCTTTAAGCTCTCTTCCAACCCAAACCATTCTATAATTCTATAATAATTTGCCAAATGACAGTATATTAAAGTGTATCAAACAACATCCCTTTTGGTGACACTTTATGTCACTGATACTGCTACTGTATTTCAGATATCAAGTTTTGGTCAGTCTGGTAGCATTAAATTTAAACCTCAGTGCCAGTGAATTGTGTTAACAACTTTTATGTGACAACCTTATTCTGGTGGTGATGGCCATGTTAGTGCTGTTATGGATGATGCCCTCTGCAATCTGCTGTTTCTGCAGTGGAATAAAACTGAGAAAATCACATGTAAATATTAAATTGCTTTTTCTTGTTAATACTTAATGGATTTGATAACCTCAGCATCAAATTTTATTTTTGAGTAGAGTAGGAGTGTTTAGGAGGAATGCTTGAAGCTCAGTTTCTCAGAAATACTATCAAAAAAGCTTGCTACAATGTGTCATGGGCTGATTCATTTAGTTAATATTTCCTTATAGCGTCCTGTTTCAGACAAAATAGTGATTATAGCTTACAAAATGAGCACTTAAAATACTATCACACACAGATATTTTTTTCCCTTTGCATTTCAGTTTACCTCTTTAAGTCCACAGATCTTATACAGTGATTTGAGCTCATGAAATGCATACTACTTTGATCTGTGACCTTTTTGTGGTGCTAATCGGGTTCCTGATATCATTATACCTTGCTCATTAATCATATTTCCTGCAGCCCGTCAGCCAGCCAGACAGCCCAAGCCCCTGTTTGCAGCCTTGTGTTGGCAGGTTTCTGCTTTTCCAGATTATTACAGTGTGATACTTTGGCGTCTCATAACCAGACCCACATCAAGCTGTGTGCTACAATTAAAGTCAGATGGTCCTCAGGTTGAACAGGGATATACTGTTGCAGCTGTCTGTCTTTCTGGAACAGACCAGCACGGGGAACAGATGATATGTAGGACAGTGCGTAATAACAGCTTGTACAGTACTGGGTCAATAGCAGGGGTTCAGAACATTAATTGACAGGCTGATAGCTGATTTAAAACTGATTCCCAACCTATTTTTAATTCTATAAAGTGTGTATTTTAGTTGAAATAGATTGTTGCGTGTCTTCTGTGCTTGCTTTGGGAGAAAAAGCAGAATGATGTATAATTAAAAGTGGATTTTGATTGATGGAATGTCATGATGAGCTCAATGATAGCATCAGGATGTCATTCTGAGCAATACAAAGAAATGTAAAATGCATGTATTGCATGTGCATATTTTTGGTACTTTCTATTAGTTTATGATAGCACAATAAAAATTATAATAGCACAAATTCATGAGAGTTGGGGGGAAGATATTTTTCTCTGAGTAAGTCTACAGTTTGATGGATATATGACCAGGTTCTTACTCAAACAGTCTGAAACATTAGTATATACCCCTAATGCTCCGTATTATTTTTAAAGCCGTAGAGTAACTGCGAAGATAACTGAAAATATTTTTCGTTTTTCCCAGATACAGTTGACAAAAATTGTATTATTGTATAATTGCATCATTATATATGTATTTGTGATAAGACTTACAGTATTAGTTTAACAATTCTTTTTAAATTGAAAGTGACGTTAAATGACCTTACCTTCGTACCCCCCACAAAAACAGAAATATCATAATGTAATGCACTATTGCATCCTGTCTTCAGTATTTCAAAGTGAGTTATGCTATCTGTAGGCCATTAGTATTTGAGCAAACGGGGGAATGCTACTTTTATCTGATATCTTAAATGAATAAATAAAGAAATAAATTTTTGTTGTTCATCCATGTTTCTGAGAGTCATATAGGGAAAACAAGTGTAAACTGGGCAGGAAGAATATAAAGAGGTTGTTGTTCAGATTTTGTTTGGATACAGAAATCTTTGGCAAAAATTATGGCAGTAGTTGATACATTTTTTTCAGGCATATTATTTCAAACTTAATTTTTCTGGGGCCTTTTGCTAGCTTCAAAGTCTTAGCTATGTTAGCTTTCCTCCTTCAGAATATTTTCCTGTTTTAGAAATTTAAATTCACCTATTGCAGTTCATGATTTCCCATTAAAGCTGATAAAAATTTATCATGAAGGACAGAGTAGGCATTTGCAAAGACCAGACACAACCCAAAGAAAAGTCACATACTTCCACAGGGAGTCAGGAGTAGCTAAAAATCCAAATAAGGCAATTACATTTGTTCTAAACAGAAATGTAGCCTATTTTGTCCTGTCTTTGAAGGTTGGATGTCTGAATAGGTAAGAATTAATATAAAACTATTAATCAGTTGATAATAACTAAATTTCACACAGCTTTGATGAGCTTCAGCTTTTTGGGAATTAGATTGCTTCGATGATGATAATGTTGTTGAGGTCTGTCAAGACAGCTTTCCACAATATATCTAAATTTAAATATTTTTAGTGCTTTATTGCAGAGTTAGTCCTTCCATGATTAGCGGTTTATCCATTTTACTCAATATTGGGGAAAATGCAAGACAAATAAGGAACATGATGAGATTACTATGTTGGTTTGAAAGTTTTGAAATCCAATTTTCATATAATTGAAAATGTAGTGATTGGAAGCTAGGACGCTTTCTGATACAAATGAAAGCCTTAAATACATAAAAGCAGTATAAACAAAATTTATCTTGACATAATAAGCAAAATGGAGAGGAGGGATAGGCCAGCCACTCACCCAAACTCAAATTTTAGAGGAGCAAAATGAATCAGTATTAAGAACCACCAACTGCTAAGAAGGATCTACGATCTGAATTAGAGGATCATTATCTGTCAAATATGGTGCATTATTTCTTAGCAGAGGCTACTCCGCCTTATACCAGAAACCACTGAAAAAGCAACGTTCCCTGCCAGCTAGCACACCAACAATACTCAGAACTGAAGTTTTTCAGAGAGTCTTCTTTCCATGGAAAGTGAAATGATGTAAAAAACCAGGCTGGTTTCAAAACCATTATGCTACTTGCAATCTATTAAAACTATTGCTATTAGGCCAATAAAGATGAGATAAAACAGTGCCTGCAACTTGGAACATACTGGATTTTTGTGTTCCCTTGGAAAAGTCTCTTGATGGTATTTTTCCTATTTCCACAGCAGTGTATTTACAGGTGTGTAAGGTGTAAGTTCTATAGCAAGTGCTGTAGAAAATCATGTGGTTATGAACAGTGTGAATTAAGGCACATGAGTGCAGGTTACTAGTAATAGATTGCTAGATGACTGGTAGCATATTGTTGATAAAGATTACTAGTTACATATGGCAGAAAGAAAAGAAGAAGGCTAAAATGGAAACTGGGTTAACTAGAAGCATCAGAGCTGCTATTTGTGCAAAACATACTTTGAAATTCTGGTTTAAGCAGGATTGGGTGTAATCTTAAAAAGCTAGAATGCAGGTTGGTCTGTTTACACTGGGTGAGGAAGGTGCTTCTGGCAATACGAGCTGGTGTGAAATGTTTACAGAATTTGAGCATACAGCAAAAGAGAGGAAAAAGAGTAGCTCTGTGAACTCATCACTTGAGCTCTTCCAGGTGGTTGTTGGCATTTTGGATGTCTGTTTGCTCAGAAGAGAGGTGATGGATCATGGTGAAAAAGAAGAGCTTCGATACCAGTTTTTTGAAACTCTTCACTTCGTTGAATGCATACGTTATTGAAGTGTTACACCCATTTGTATTTCTGATGTTTGGTGATTTCGTGTGGCTTTTCTGTGGAATCTACATCCATATGCAATGTAAGATTTATACAATACAATAGTCTCTGAAAGGAGGATATCTGTCAACTCTAGAAGCATTTTAATTTGTTTAAAAAAATCAATTTCATAGATTTATAATAGAAAAAGTAGTTTGGAAAGTCATCTGTAACTTTGGTCTTCCTGGCAAATACTTGTATTTCTATGCCACATACAGACATTTTACATGTGTGTGTAATGCATTTAAATTAAATATATTTAAATGCAATTTGACAATGTATGTTAAAACACTGTGCTACATTTATTTTATCTTGCATTCAGGCTGTGTCTATGAAGAAAAGTTTTGTGCAGGAGATAAGATTCCTTGTATCAGCCAAAATAAAGATTTACATTCATAGAAATCTCAGAAACTTAACAATCTAATTCAGAAAGTTGTCAGAAATATTACTCTTGAGTGGAGCCAGGGTGTGAGACATCTAGCCTAGCCTGCTGGCATAGTGAACTCAGTACATTTACAAATTTGATATTATTTGACACAGTTTTTTCTTGTGTACAGAAACTAGGCATTCCCATAGTATTGGGAAGCACAGGGGCTGCACCATGTAAGTACTTAACTGGCAGAAAGTCTCTTAAACATTTAAAGAAATGTAGGATGGAGTGTAAATTCAAACATCAGTATTCCTTCTTTCCTCTAGCAATGCTCCTATGAATGGAGCATGAATTTCTGGTCATTGTCCAGCGATTCCTTTAAATTTGTCCATAACAAAACTGGCTTACACCTGTTTATTTTACACCTGACCTAAGTGGTGTACTCACTTAATTGTGATAATATACCACTTATACTCATTTCTTACTGACCCAGCTACATGTATAACAATTCTGTAATCTGTATACGTCACTGCAGGATTTTTTGCGCTGTTAGAATTACTTCCTAAAAGACCTTTGATGGCTTCCATACAGAAATACTTGTGTGCAGGCTAGAATCAAGAAATAGTGGATAATTGTAAGCAGTTTTGATTTAATTATATCATGTACGGATCTGATTATTATCATAGAAAGGTAGGGTAAGTAGACCCTGATTACTTATTAAGTACCTTATTCAGATCTCATCTGAAGATAAGTCTATCTTAGCATTAGTAATGCCAACAGAACCGCACTTATGTGAAACCAGTGCAAGTGAAAAACTAATCTGTGGGTATTCTAAAGGAAGAATAGAAGGATCATTCAATATAAGATATTTTTGAAAAGTAGAGAAGAAATTTTTCTGAAGGAATATGATGTATGGGCTACCAGAAAATATTCTGAAAATCTGGGAATGATCAAAAGTAGACTAATTTTTCTGTGTGTACAATTGCACGTTATATTGACTCTCTGTGTATAAGAATAACTTATTTTTATTGACATGCTGTCTAAGAAATATGGCCAGAAATTCATGTCTATTTAAATCCAATTCTGTTGGAATATTGTTTTTACTAATTTTCAAATAAGAATTTTTTATTGATTTAATTTGTAAAGGAGATTGCTATTCAAAGAAAGTCAAATATAGTCTCCAAGAACATGAGGGAGGTAATGAAAATTGAACTTGAGACATGCTTTTGAATAGAACTTGTTTTAAGAATGCTGAAATCGTTCAGTTTTGATTTAACACACATCAAAATATGCTAATATTGGAAGGTGGGGTTTGGATAGTATATGATGGGAAAACATTGAAAAGGTGTATCTGTAGGACAAAGTTAATGTATAGTAAAAAGCAAAACTGTAGTGATGTAAAGACACTTTTACCTTTTCAATGAAAATAGTAATCTAGGTAGGACATCATCATTTGTTAGCAAAAGCATTGATCTCAGTTATAGCCAATACAAATTGCAAATAAGAGGGAAAGTAGAGTTTGTAAAATATTTTTTCCATAATAATCTCTTCACTATATCTTGTTTGCAATTTTTGCCCTCTTTTTAAACTCCGCCTACAAGTTACTTTATAGAAACTACAACTACACCGTGGACTTCAAGATTGTAAGCAGAGTAAAATTAAAAAAAAAAAAAAAAAAAAGCATGTGCTTACATTGAAATCATTTTTGAAAGTCTAATAGATGCCTGTCTTTCTGAAAAAAAAGATGGCTTAATGAAATCTTGGAGTGTGATTTTCCCTTGGAGTCTATCTGCCTTTGCTATAATGGAAAAAAAGTAAAAAAAAAAAAAAAAAAAAAAAAAGAATCTAAAGAAGCTGGTGTCAAAATTTGCCAGTCTTCATCATTCAAGGTGTTAAGTAATTCTGGCATAATACTCTTACATTGAAAAAAAACAAACAAAAAAAAACACAAAACAAAACATTTTAAAAATCCTTTAAATTACTTGCTAAATCATTGTGATGCTAAATAATGATCAGTAATGCATCTGTGTTAGGGAAAGTCTGAGACTAAACACGAGAAACTAAGCAGGAGAAAAACTGAGAAGTAGAATATCAGTACAAATATCAGGACAAATATTTTGAATGAGGGAAAAACGAGCAGTTAAATAGTAAAAAGAGCTAGGAATCATATAGAAGAGTCAAGAGAAAACCTGTAAACTAAAATTAGGGACATTCAAGAGAGTGATGAGATGCTGATTGTTAATAGAGGAAAAGATTCTATTATAGCCAAGATAAATATTAAAACATGGAGGAGAGTGATACGCAGTTGAGAAAGATTACAAAATGCTAAACAATACCAGTTTGAGCATACGCAGTTTAAAAAAAAAAAAAAAAAGGAAAACTAAGGTGGGTAAATTCACTTTTATCGAAAAAAAGTTGTTTGGAAGCAGTCTAGACAATTAAATTTGCTTTCAACTCTTCTGTTGTTTGATGGTGTAGAACTGGTGTTTAAAAGTGAGTCCATGGAGGACATTAACATTATTACTGTGTGAAATGAAGTGGGAAACAATTGTCTCGGAGCCATTGCCCCATTTAACAGGTGTTCACTAAATCTGTCTGTCTTCCCATTTGTCTGTTCTCCTAATGCGGCTGCCGGGCACTTCCTGCAAACGGTGTTGTAAGGGATTCTCTTGAAAACGTATCAGGAATTTTGATTAACTTGGAAAAATGGCATCAGGAGCTCAGTATAGAGAAGGGAAAAAAGTTTGAAAGTTATAGCAGTTTCTTACTTGATTTAGTAAGAGTTACAGTCTGTGATTGGAAGTTGCTTTGCAAAGAAATATCCAAACTTATTTTGCCTGCAAGGCGAAATACTGACGGTCAGGATTTCCACAGGACAGAATGTACTGGTGAGAGACCTGGTAGGATTGATATGTTGTTGCGTCTTTTTTTCAGTGTCATCTGGAAGTCTGTTTATAGACCATATGTGCAAATATCCTGGTAAATTTGAATTTGATGGGTGCTTTGTTTGAAATAAAGGATTTGTGATTATTCAAAATGTACAGAAATTTCCAATGTAGGTATTAGAAAAGAATGGGAGATTCTGTTAACATTCACAAATGTGGAGCTGTGGAGAAATAAACTGAGAATTTGTGGCCTTCAGCTGAAGTAGAGGAGGGTCGAGAAAACATGGCCATCTGTGCCCTATGTGAAAGGATACAAAAAAAGTCATCAGGGGCTTTGCTTTCAGTGCCTTTCTCTGGCAAGGCTCCACTTTTTGCAAGCCTGGGTTGGGGAACAGTAATGTTGCTAAAACCATCTGGGGTATGGAGAAAGCTTATGACAAATGATATAGAGGCAGGACAGACTCTCAAATGAAGAAAGTTTATCCTCCCTAGAAGAGAGGAGAATAAGGAAAAGCATAGAAAATAATGAACGGTGCTGAGAAGGTGCATCAGGAAATGACATTCTCTCTTTTATAACATAAGGATGTAAAGGTTGTTCGTGAAGAATAAAATCTTGCTACAAAGTAATATTTTTCAGAGAGTGTGCAATTAAACTCAGGAACATTAAGGGTAACAATAGCAACCAGAAAAGAACTGTGGACTTTTATAAAAATAAAAAGATTATCTATTTTATTAGGCAGTACAAAACATGTAAGTTGAGACACAAGATCTTATGTTCAGTGGCTAAGAAACCCTCCAGGAATATATGAGCATTTCATGACAGAAACAGTACTCACCTCTTCTTGCTCCAATAAATAGAAGTATCTTTTTCTTAACAGTATCATTAAATGCTACTTAAGCCCTGTACAACAGGTCCTCAGCCTCTACAGACAGGAGTCTGAAGACGCACTTCCACAAGACAGGATTTACAGGGCATGCAGCTAAGCAAAGTCCTCCTTCCTGTCCCTCACCACATTTCCCCATCTGTGTCTTCAGTCAGGAACAAACATTTGTGAGGTTGTACTACAAACTAGATCACTGAGATGATTTTTTTTTCCCCTAACCTGGATTATTATTTTAGTGATCTTTTTTACAATATTGTTCTACTGGCAGTCGCAGTAGCACAGGCATTGGCATGATTAGCTGCAATGCCATGCGAGTACAAACATTTTGAAATGGAAACTTCTTTAACTGTTCTCTCTGCCAAAGTCAGTATCTCAAGAAACTCCAGTCAGCAGCGCAGACTTGCAGAGCTAGGCAAGCTCCAGTCAGCCGAGTTTCTGGTATGAGTTTAACTACAGCAGCACAGCGCTCTGCAGGGGGTATCGTACTGCTGCGCAAGGAAGTGTGGTGTCAGGCTCGTGATGATTATGCGCTTTTGCAAAAGCAGTGGGTGGAAACTGATGGAAAAGGCTGCTGCACTCTAGCCCATCTGCTCAACATCAGCATCCTGCTAGATGTTCCTCACATCTGCCAGTTGTTACCCTTTAATTGGAAGTTCAGGAATAGCCCTTTTGGTTTAAGGAGAGGCCAGTCTATAGCCCATCAGTTAAGTAGGAGGATGTATTTAGCAGAACAAATGCAGGCTTTTGGCAATCAAGGTCATGCTCACCTGAGTAATTAATGTACTGGGCAGTCAGTTCCTTTGGTCAGGTGGTTGGTCTGCCCTTAAGTAAGCAAGGAGTCTGAATTTCTTTTTCAGTGTGTGTTTGTTTTTGGAAGTAATTTGAGAAAACATATCTCTTAGGCTGCAATTTTTACTCTCAATCCTTATAAACAGGGTGTATATGCTAGCTGCTAGGCACCCCTTTAGGTACTTACTTGCTGATCTCTTGAGCTGCATTTGTAATGTTTGCTAGGTATATAGTCAACCACAGAACCAAATCAAGTAAAAGACTGGTTTTAATTTCCTTAATTCAGTCTTGCATAGCTATGAATGCTGTATACTCTGCAATTCAAACCACTGTAACGTTTCTGCTTTTGAAGCATGAAAGTTCCCTCTAAGTAGAAGACTGTGGAAACACAAATTTCCAGTAGGATTTCGTACACCTGTGCTTGTGCTTACCTGACCCTTTCCAGGTAAGTTTAATAGTTGAAAAATGTTTTAGCTGTCTAGCTTGGTTCAGTTAGACCAAAATATGCTAGAAAGCCCTCATTTGCTAGTGTCTGGAGCAAATCTGAGTAGCAGCAGTTTCTGGCAGAGGGGAGCTTTAATGAGCAACAGAGGGCAGGTATATCTTCCATTAGTGCAGCTGCTTTGTAGGAGGATATTGCACAGTGTCCCCATAGAAGGATAACGTTCAGGTTAACTCAAAGAAGGCTCTAGAACCAAACTAGCCTGGCTTATTTCTTTTTGGAAGTAATTTTTCCTCCATCTTAAATATTAAATTTTGAAAATGAATCTCCGATATAGTAATAATATGAAATCTATCTATCCCTCAGGATTTATTTTTTTTTTCTTCCCATTCTGAAGCTTTATTTCCTCTTTGGATTTTATTTAGGTAGAATAGCATTGCTAATAAAGAGCAACAGCTTGTAAAGCAAGATTAAAGATATTTGTAATAGCAACGATGTAATTGACATTCAAAGAGGTCATAAGCAGACAAAATTCTGTACAGATAAAGTGAGATAATGCTCTCTGTGAGTTTCTTTGTGTTTGTCCTTGTCTAAATTGGCAGGATTTACCCTGTTTCTCTAAGCCACTGTTTAAGAAGAAATTTTGGATCTGATCCAAGTTAGTTGTTTCCAGTGAAAGTTAAATTGGGTTCATAAAAACATGAAAGGTTCAGCAGCATGCAAGTAGTTTAGAGGAAGTTGATTACAAATACTGGTAAACTCAAGTGCTTTGAGTTTCCCAATGTGAATAATTAAAGTAAAGTTGGACATTTCATTTACAATGACGTTATTTTTAAGTAATTAAAAATACAGCATTCTCCATTGTTTAAAAAGAAAACAAACAAACAAAACCAAACCTGAGACATTGCGTTATGTTTTTGGGAATGTTCCAAAGAGTATACCTAAAAGAAAATGGTGAAAAGTATCCTGTTTCTAAAAATCTGTGAAAATTTTCCTACACCTATAAATCAGAAGAGTCCTTAAGGGCAGTGAAGCCCCTAATTGCTACTGACATTATCTCTTGCCATCTGCTTTCTGAGGCAGAATAAGAACTTTGTAATGAGGATTAGGAGTGGAAGATGGTGAGAGCTCCAAGTGTTGCTGGAGCGTTCTCTGCTTTTCATAGTAAATCACATAATAACTTTTTTTAATAGAAGGTTTTGAATACATTTTGCCTCAACTAATGTAAATAAGCCAAGAATTAAATTTTGCTGCATTTTTTTTGATAGGGCTATCTTATTTATAGTCAGTTAATTTATTAAACCTCTCTTAAAGATACTAAAAACACATGAACTATCCATACCGCAGTGGACTTGGACGTCTGAACTGTCAATATCCTGCCTTCAGACTGATGCAAGCACATCATGCAGGCATGCCCTTGGGCTGTATCTACACCGGAATTAAGCCATGATTAAAATCCATTCCAAGGCTGCATACAAACATAACTCACATCCAGAGCCTCTTTTAAGCCTGGTTTTACTGCTAGTCTGGACAGATCTGAGCCATTCTCAGTTTTTCTGCAGACTGTGCTTCTCTCTCTTTCTCTACACATTTATTGAACTCTGTCCCAGTTGCAGTTTGCCCTGTATGCATTAGTGGTTTAGAGTAATTTTAGAAGAGAGCAATTTTCAGATTAATTCTTTTGGCTTTGGATGCTTCTTTCCTGAATAGAGAGGTTCATATTTTATTGTAATAACCACAGGTGACCACTTAATGGGAAATTTCACTTTGAGTTGAGATTTCTCCCATGGGACATGTCATCTAACCTGATTATGACCCATTTGCAAGCCCTTGTACCCAAGGTGTAATAGCACGCTGACTTGTTTGTTTCTACCTACCACTCTGATATTGTGGTTATATAGAAAATGGCTGTGAGCTGGGCTGTGCTCTTGAAATGAGTAAATTCCAAGTGCTCAGGAATCTTTTTATTTTTGTATTTTTTTCCAGCTAGATCAACACAGTCACATTAGCTCAGTTTCATATATGATACTGTAAATTCTGCTGACTTTGGTTTGATCTGGACATCGTTCTGTTGGAATATATATACAGCGTTATCCCCAATTTGGTTGATCTGGTGACAAGCAAGCATGCTAGAGGATCAGATAAGATCGCCTGGCAAGCGGGGTCTTGCCCTGGTCTGCCAGATGGCCACCTCTGTTGTATGCCAGTTTTCTCACTTCCCTAACAGGAGTAAGTCCCAACGTAGGAGGAAGTTATGAAAATTTTTTTACATTGGTATTCCGTCAAGTGAGCCTTGAGGTTTCCTAGAGCTGGAAGCTTCCTCTAATTATACATTCTTGACTGAAAGATTCCTTTTTCCTGCTCCTCTTATAATGAGATTTACAATGTTATGAGAAGCGAGAGATTAAGTGAGCAAAAAATACAGCCAAGGTAGCCTCCAGAATTTGCCACAGGTCAGTTACAAACTGCAAAGAAGTACTGCAGTTTCAAGTCCAAAGATCATTTTCTGCAAAAAATCTAGAGAAGGTGGTGGCACGTGAGTAGTGAGAGGGAAGCTTAGTGACTGAAAATGGTGGTACAAGCAGAGAATTTCACAAGAAGCTAGTGAGAAACTACACTGAGGAATGAAAAGATTGCCAGATCTGTTCAATTCTTTTGGAGCTTTTTTGTTGTTGTATGTAAATACAAAAATGACAGGATACAGAAGGGGTGGATAAATCAAGGCAGCAGTCTCCAGTGATTACATGAAGATCCCACTTCAGGAACCTAAAATAAAATCTAGTTGATATCTACCTGAAATCTTAGGTTCATTTATTAGGTGTGAAGTGTGTAATGAAAACTGATCTCAGCTAGAATATTAACAGAACTCCTTTGGTCTCCACAAAGGACCAATTCCCGAACTTTTCAAAAATGTGTATTTTTGTAACAGTTATGGGAAACGTAAATGCTCCTGTTAAATTTTAACAAACAAATTTTGGATGTAAAATATATCACAATGGTATAAAAGGCTGAGATTATTCTTAGTAAAAATCTTTTTCTAATCTTATTAACAGAGTGATTGTTACAGGCCCTTAAATGTCCTACATGTGCTAAAAGTGATAAAAATAAAGCCTGGCAGAGTTTAAAAAGTGCAGCAACCCTGCCAAAATATAGAGTATCATTTGTAGATCCCAGTCTGATTATACAGGTAGTACCTTATGATTGCATTACTAGTAAGATGAATGTAGCCTCTTTTTTCTTTGTCCCTTAAAATTCCATTTTGGAACTGAAATGTTAGGATCTGTGAAATTCTTATTTTCAGAAGATTCTCTTAATTTCAGAAAATTCTTATTTTTCAGAAGATTTCTATAATACCTTAAGATAAAAATCATAGCGGACTTCATTAACAGAAAAGGTGACTAAAACACATGGCATTTTTAATATGCTGCTTGAGAACAGAACTGCCCTTTTCACTTATCTGATCACTTCATGCATGTTAGCTTTCTATCTTTCAAGCAGTGGGGTGTAAGCAAATTTCAGGAATTTTTAATGTTCTTGGACTAGGCTGTACATTTGTGACCCAAGGATTAGTAGATAGAGGGTAATACCTCTTAATTTGAGGTCATGAATGCTTAGCAGTCATGTGGTGACCTTACAGTCATTACATGTTTGAATTCACATCATTCAGTTGTTTGCTGTGGTAGCTGAAAGGCCTTTTCACAAAGTCAGCAACAGGAAAACATTTTAAGAAAGTGTATTGTGGTTGTGAATTCTTTCAGAGTTACGATACTACACCACCTACTGCTTTGTGTTTTTTAATGAGTTTAGAAATCAACTGCAGATTGCATAGACATGTTCTTTATGCCTTATAACTAAAGCGGTGCTTTTTTTTTTCCTCTCTATAGCTTTTATGGAATAAGTTTATGGACTTAGAGTACTTGAAAAACAAAAACAAAATACCTGTATTCCATTATTCATTTCCCTTATGCTTAAACACATAGCCTCTAGCTAAATGATCACCTGCTTTTATTTTTCTTCAGGCTGTGTTCAGTCTACAAGATGAACGGGGCTTACATAATGTCAGTATTTTTTCTCTCCATCCTGTCATATATATATCCTTGAGCCCCTTTTAGTGAACACTGTTTGAACCCTGTACCTGGTCTTTTCTTTAATACTCACTGCTGTAGTGTCTGCATTATCCACAAACATTAATAAGTTTACCTTTACATGATCCTTAATGATGAAGTTGTCTAATGCCCATTTTCTACCTGAAGAGGAAGCTAATGTTGATCTATCACACACCTACTGATTGTGGGTGCCTATTTTGAAAGTATCAGGAGGTGACATTTTTGAGAGAATTAAGCATCCTGTAAGTTCTGAAAGAAAAGATGAGATGTGTTAAATTTGGGGCAGTTCTCATATGCTTTACCGTTCAGTCCAACAAATAGCTGTGTTTGTACTCAATTAGGGTATCAGCGATGAGTAGGGTGACAGGGCAGTTATTATTGCAGCTAAAACCTAAACAAATCTTATCCTTAGCATGAAATACAGTGAAAATAATCATGGAACTGTTTGAGAAACCTATGAATCAATTCATATATCCCCAAAATATAGATTGTTTGACTAATGAGTACTTGCAAAAAGGTTAATGTAGTTAACTACATTACATTTCATACAAAGAGATGAAACTCTTCTCTATTGTTTTATGTGGTCACCATGTGGAAAAGATCTTAGCAGCCTTTACATGATACAAGTAAGTGGACTCTGGATTTTTTAATATTACTTATTTTTGGTTTTCATGAAGATATGGATTTGTTTATCTATGTCCAGTATGATTATTTGGCATTCCATGAAATGATATGGGATGGTAAGATTGTGCTGAAGACCAACATGCTAACAGAGTACAGTGCCAAAAATGGACAAAGATATATTTCTGAGGGTTTTGAAGTCATATTTTTTCTTATATATGACATTTCCTATGTCTCGCTCTTAAATTAAGGTGAAATTTTCAGTATACTTGTCCTTTTTCCATAACGGGCTAGGTGTACAAGAAAACTTACATAAATATGGCTAGGTGGATTCTTGTTTTCTTTTTTTTTTTTTTTTTTTTTTTTTTTTTTTTTTTTTTCCTTGCAGTCTATGTGAGGTTGGGTTGGTTTGTTTTGACAGAGGAAGATGAGAAAGAATTAGCTATATGTTTTCAGAAATTTCAAGAGAAAGCAGAAATTCCTTTTAGGTGAGAGTGGATGCTTGTTTTGATGATGATTAGATGAGAGTGGATAGTAATCTACAGAAAGGATTTTGATTTTTCCAAGGAAAATCTATAAATTTATCACTCAGAATAAGTAACATGCAGCAAGGCAAAAGAGGGTACTTCCTGTGACTTACACTGTCAGCTTGTCTTTTCTTAGGTGAAATCTATTTTATTGTGTAGAAGTATTCTGTAGGCTTCTATTAAGAGCCAGAAACACTGCCAGAACAGATGAACTGAAGAAAGATAATGAATCTGCCAGACCCTACCTACAAAGGTGAACGTTCCGTAAGAAGTCACATTAACCTGGAATTCCTGAATTTTTCAGACAAAAGTTTTGTTGGGAAAATTATTCACCTACTGCAGTTGAGAGCTCAAAACCCTTGTAAAAATTCCAAGGTCTCTTTCTGCTGCATAAGAAAAGACCTGTGACAGTGACTTTCAGCATTTTTTTTTATTTTTTTTTTTCCTCTGGGACCCTGTGAAATGTTCCATTGAAGGTGCATTTTCCTGTATGGTGAATTTAAGCCAGCAGACAGTAAGCCAACTGACTTGCCTTAATTACCCTTTGTGGTCTCTTAGAAGTAGTCCATAGACCAAAGGCAACTGCAAACCACAGGTTGAAAACCACTGATTTAAGGAAGTGGCAGTAGTTAATTGTTCGCGTGTCATTGTTAAAATGAGCATCAATTCAGTCTTGTGATGAACTGTCTTTTTGCTGTGACTAGTGATTATGGTTTTGTAGCGGTGTAATTGCTAGTCTAATAGAGGTAACTGAGGTTAACAGCAGAGATAAGTAAATATCATAGAATGATTTCCTGCCTTTATCCCGGTGACATAGCAAATATATTAACAAATCCAAACATTCCTCCAAATTTATTATGCCCTTAAGGAGGATATTTGAGCTTTACTAATATGGGACAGATTCCATGCCAGATCAGCCCCAGTAAACATAACTTTCAGGCAGTAGTTTGTTTTCAGAGGATTATCCCATGAAAACTTGCGCAGGGTTTTAGACATGTAAAGAGCTACAGGAGCTTTTATTAACCATAATAATTCTAAAGATTTTCCTTGTTGATACCGAATGTAGACCTGTATGACATAGTTGCTTGCTCTGGTTGAAAAATAGTGCTGATTGTAAGTTGCAAATGAGTCTGTGGTCTGTAAAAATAGCTGTAATAAATTATAAGGCATGTGTATTGCTACTTTTAATACGTTCATTTTCCAACCTATTTTTGAGCTGTTTCATCTCAGAAGTGAGGGTTTTTCTGTTACTGAATAAAAAGGGGCTTATCAAATTGGACAGAAATATGTGGTTGAGTCTGTGTTTGGTATCTTTGCTCCTTTAGCAATTGTTGAGATTGATTTAAAAAAAAAAAAAAAAAAAAAGCCAAAGAGGAGGGAGATAGAAATGGCTGCTAAGTACATCCCTGTTTGCAGGGAAGCCTGCTGCAGACCTCGTACTTGCGTACCTGACAGGAGAGTGTGCTGGTTCCACGTGTTGGCAGCGCCTCTGGACACAGGATAGCTGTTGATTTGTTTGGGGCACGGAAACCTGGACCTTGTAAGCCAGCAGACTGGAAAGGAGCAGTGTGCCATCCTCCCCGGTGAGCCAGCCGTCGTGACAGGCAGCGGGGCACTAGACATCTCTGCAAGAAGTAAACTCGGTTTGATTAGTACAGCATGAGAAACAGCTTATCTCACAGGTGAATATTTACAGTGCTCGCATTAATGCTTACCCTCACAGAGTAAGCGGTCATTGCTTTTCTGGGGACGAGATTCAGGTACTAGGAAAACTGCGGAGCCCCCCGCCTTTCGGTGACAGGTATGGCCATTTTTAGTGCTTCTCCAGACGTTGTGAAGGATAATCAAAACAGTGGTGGCATATAATTTACTCCAAGGCATTTCATTATTTAGATGGCTGTGGAATGACCAAATCCAACTGGTATGCAGGTGGTGATCTGGTAGTTTTGAAGCAGATGCAGTTTTATAATGCAGGTTTCAGTTCATATACTGGAATGACTTAAAACAGCTATATTTTTTTCCCAGCAAGCTATAAATGAGTCCTTGGTTTGCAGTTGTATTCAATTATTTTAAACCTATTTACAATGTATTCTATTGTAAAGCTCTGACCTTTGATCTCCAGAATGGGTGCATGTCTTTTGTGGGAAGCAGGAAGTCTTGGGGCAAGTGACACTTGCAGCGCAGTTTATTTTACTTAGACTTTGATTCCCCCCCTCCCCCCTGTTTCTAGAACTGAAGACAAATTTCTGTTTCTATTGGATTATAAACAGGTTCTGGATAGCTTCAGCTGCTGCATAGTGCAGTGATATTTTAATTTGCTGGGTAGACATGTTTACTGTGTACTGTGTAGTTTATGAGTGTTACCATAAATGAGGTAATCTTGCATCTTGGTTTCCATGTGTGAAACATTACATGAGCTAATGCAGCTGCACCACTGCTTGCTGGATATTAGTAGACTTTATTTGGACATAAAGTTTATACTGAACTGCTTTAAATATTTGTGCTAAAACTGGTAGTGCTGCTTTTTTAATGTGTTTTATATGACACTGATGGATGCCAAATTTCACAAAGCAACGTACGAATGTGTAGTGGATTTCTGTTTTGTGCCCCATTGTTCTTAGTAATGGAGATTCCAGAGTGAAATAAAATTAATGACAACATTTTTAATTTATGTTCAGTTAGTGTTTCAGGGACTGGTTCATATTAAGTATACGTAGGAACAGTAGCTTCATAGCATACTGTAGCAGTCTGAAAAACATGCATGTTCTCTCCAAAATCTGGATTTGAAATTTGAAGTGACATATGTGGGTTGGGAGAATACAGAGAGAGAAAGATGATTTTTGCTCAGTGTTTGAAGGAACATGTACAGATTTTTCTGTTGTTTAGTTTTACCTAGCAAAGATCTTTCAATTGTGTTTTATTTTAAAAGTCTAGGAGTTTAGCATCTGTGGCCGTATTCATTTCACTTAATTAAAAATATTGCACATTTTCGGTTTATGTAGCTAGTTAGGAAGGTGAAAGCTGTTATACACAGTAAGCTATAAAATATGTCAGTGTATTTTGCTAACTCAAGTATTAACACTTGCATGTAATTTCTTGCGTTGAACTTAATTTATGTTCAATTTTATAAGTCAGAATAATGGATGCCTATATAAAGTACATTTTAAAAGACACTAAAAATTATTTTGTGTGATTAAATACTTAAATACTAAAGAAACAGGTATATAGGTTTTTGTAAGCAACTTTAAAAGGGCTTTCTCCTTGTGTTCTGAAGATCTCCAGCATTATCTCACAATTTTCTTGAAATAGAATTGAAAATTATTATTATAACTTCTTCCATAACATCTGTTTCATTACCAAAGTTCATCTTTAAGCACTTACTTGGGAAAAGTAACCAGTTTTTCAATGAGCAGTGGATCTGTGGAAACCTGATTTTCTACGTACATGTCTCCTTAATTTCCTACCCTTGGTCTCTTAGGAAGAAGTCCAGCTTCTCCCAGATATTCCTAGGGACGCTGCGACAGAAGTGCCACCACATTTGGTGGCTACTCAGAAGCTCTGTTGCTGCTAATGATGTGGCTGACTAAGGGGATACAGCCATGGGGAAAAAAAAGAAAATGCAAAAACAAACCAAACCCTGTGCCAGTGGCCTTGTCTTTGAG
This sequence comes from Cygnus olor, assembly GCF_009769625.2. NCBI lineage: Eukaryota > Metazoa > Chordata > Aves > Anseriformes > Anatidae > Cygnus > Cygnus olor. The sequence continues at coordinate 33,651,410 of NC_049172.1, forward strand.
ACTCCTGCCTATCTTGCCAATCTGAAATAAGCTAGAGATTTCTGTGTTACTAAAGGAAGGATGGACGGACAGATGAATTGGCAAGAAACGTAGCACTTAAGGCTTATTTTGTTAGGGAAGAGTTAAAAATCAAATCTGAATTCAGTATTTGAAGCTATTGTGGTTCCTGCATAAGCTGAACTGACCAAACAAGCTTTAAATCAGCAAATGATTCCCATGAATTTTACAACTGGGTTTGTACCAGTACTCGAATCTTCCTTTCTTGTATTTTTGATTGTTAATTTTTTTTACTTTTATGGTGGGTACTCTGGATATTTTTGTTTTGTGTGTGAATTATACTTAATTTCTTACAGTATTTTTCCTCCTTACATGTGTTAGTCATGACAATACATCGAATCAGAGGGATGTAGGATTATTTTGTGCAGTTGGAAAAAAATGAGTGTATGGCATGGTTTTGTTTTTGTTTTGCTGAAGTCCAAGCTTGTCTAGAGAGCAAATCATTGGGAATTAGGTATTAAAAAAGAAAAGGCTTGCTATAGAAATAATGAAGTCTTTTATAACAGAAACAAATTTTTGAATTTTAGTCATTAAGATTTCTGTTTAATGTCCTTGTGTATGCTGAGATTAAGGCTCATGTAAATCTAGTTGCTTGTTTTCATATCTTTATTAATTATGTGAATTTTAGTGGGTGTATTAAACAGTTTGTTTCACTTGAATGGACCAGCAGCTGTCAGGCCTTTGAAAATGTTCGTTAGTATATGTCTCACCCAATATAACATGAGCCTCCCACTGTTTTATGTAGAAGGTTATATAGAGAAGTTAGTCTACAATCACTTTTTACTTGTAGTTTCCAGTAAATCCTTTCTTTGAGGTTTTTATATTTTTCATCTCAAAAACAAAACAAAAAACAGCAGGCTTTCTCATTTTAAATTTTCTAATTATTTGTGTTTTTCCTTAAGGTGTTGTTTTTGAAATTATTAGTTTGCACGCATCTAGGTTTTGTCATTTATTACTTTCTAAAGGAATTCTCTAAATTTGTGGTTGAAACTTGGAATTCTGAAGCCCCAAAACTTCCTAGGCAAATAATAGTAATACCATCTTTTGAGGTCCAAAATTTTCAATAGTGATTTTCAACTCTCAACTCTTCCATAACAGTAAAGAACGAATTGTGGCTTCTGGGGGCTGGCAGCTCAGCCCCTCTCTGTCCTCCTCATCGCCTTGATCTGACTGTCTGAAGGAGCGAGGGTCGCTGTCTTCTGTTCTTCCCTTTTCCCTCCTGCACTGTGTCTGCAGCACAGTCACAGCTACTGCCCAGGATTTGTGCCTGATACAGGGTACCTTGTTCTGCTGGATTTACACGGTTAGGCAGCTTTCTGATCATTGTAATTCTGAAATTTCCTACTCCTTGGCCCATTTCAAGGCTTTTTGCTGTGTGGTTTCTTAATGCCTGCACGAGTTTTGTACAGAACTAAATACTAAACATTACATTGTAATGTATCATCTCATGACAGGGAAATGACTGGAAAGCAAACACTGAAACACAAGACAGCTGATGAAGTTTCTGTCCATAGCTGAATCACAAGCTTTTAAGGGGGATTTTTTTTCTAGAAATGCTTTCGTTTCTCCTTTTGTGCATAGAATATAATATTGAATTTCTTACATATCCTCTGCTCAGGACAAATAAGATAACTGCAATACTTAAGAAAAAAATAGCACAGTTTTTAAGAACTTTTTGCATTTTAGTATTTCTAGGTTTGCAAAGTTCAGGAAAATATTTTATCAACTTCTCAACTTTAAGTTCGGGGAAGAAACAGACATAGTTATGTCAAACAAGAATCCATACAATTTTAACTGTCGTCATGTCTGGATAAGCATGATTTTTCCCACATATATACTTGTATTTTTGCAGCTCTGAAGTTTTTATCTTCCTCTCTATCTGCAAGTGTGTTTATGTTTGTGGGTACACTAAGCTGAACATTTGCTATCAAAATGTTCAGTGTTGCCAATAATCATACACTAAAAATTTCATGTCAGCTCACCACAATAGGGCTTTTCATGTGTAATTTGAAGGATAAATCAGTAATTATGCATTTAATTGGCTAATAAATCTTAGCACGTTTTCCTTATTTTCTGTATCGCTACGCTAAATCTTTATAATGTGTGTTGTGTTTTTGTATAAAAGAAAACTAAATGGTTTATATGTAGTGTATGTACAGTGCATGAGTGACATAAATATGTAACGCCTTCTGTGACATTTACTGTGTTATGTGAGAAGCTCCTGTGACTATGTGCTTAAGGATTTTATAAAAATGAATGTGATTTTTAAAGGAGGTACTGAAGTTGTAAATTTTGCACTGTATTTTGTATATATTTACTATGTAAATATAAGGATGCTGTAGCTTGCTCAATCTGAAATGAATTTACAACAAAACAAGCAGTAGAACTTTTTGAAATGTCTGCATTTGTCGTTTTAGTTGTTACAGTATTGATTCTCAGATTTTTGTGATTAATCCTGTTAATTTGCAAAGTAGCTATTTAGCTATTTTTTTTAAAGAAAATCTTGGACAGGGGATTTATTTTAATGCTTTAAAATTTGAGAAAGGCTTTGTGTAGCAGAATCTCTCTGTGTTGTTTCCATTAACATTGCAGTTTATTTCAAGTTTTGAAGTCAGTATTTCGAGTTTTAATTTCCCTATGAGTTAAGCCATGCGGAAATTTGGTATGTTTTGTTCTTATGTAGAGGTTGAAATTTTCCAAAATCATTTCATGAATAAAATAACGTCAATGTTGTCACAATTAAATGATTAATAAAGACCAGGTTAGTTACAAAAGAATAAAATGTAGAAATATGCAGGCCTCTTTCTGAGTCATGCTCGTACTCTCTGGAAAGGCTGTGGTCATTTTATGGTTTGCCTTCATGCGAGCAAATTGGGGAGCATTTTTGTTCCCATAAAATTTGGGATAAACTTAGCCAATTTACAAGAATTTAAGGCATGAATTACCTTAAATTACACAATAAATAAATTCTTTCATCTCAATGGCAAAGCTATTATATAAAGTCAATGAAGGTTTTCCTTTATTACTGTTTCAGAACCAGTTAACAGGATAATCAGTTAAGCAGAGTTTCAAGATTCCTCCATGTATGTACATGTACGCAGAGCAAATTTAACTGGATTTTTAGTTTTTGTAAGCAGGGGAATACTGAATGTAGCCTATGATGGTTCCAGTCAAGGATCCTGTATGCTTTCATTTGGAGAATGAAAACACATTCAAAACACATTCAAACATCAAAATTGTTGTGGATAGGACAAGTTACTGACTAGCTGATTGCATGCATCAGCTCAAACAGCGAATCCCAACTTTGTCTAAAAGATTTCTAAGATGGAGTTATTCTGTATGTGTATTTCCATGTCACCCGATCCCTGGAATAGACTCTTAGTATTACTGTAATAGAAGTTTGTTTGGAGGGAGAAAGGGAGGGGTTTTATTGTTTGTTGTTGCTGTTGGTGGTGCTTAGTTGGTTTGGTTCTTTTGCTTTGTTTTGTTTTTAATCTAAATTTTACAATGAATAATTTTCACTATTTATTTATTTATTTTTATGTGGGAAGGGGCAATAGACTGTTTCCAAACAGATTTTTGTATGTGTGTATGCATACCAAGGGAGGCAGTAGAACACACTGTATTACTACATCTCATAAAAAATCCACCTGTATGGGGTGGCTGCATGTATGTCCACTACTTTGATGTTTTGTTTAATTATAAAATGTTCACTTGAATTTACTGACATCCTGGGGAGGGGGAGTCTTTGGAGGAATAAGTGCATTGTAAGCTGGGCAATTAATAAATGGCTGCTAGTATTGCATTAATAAATATTTGTAATATTCTGCATTAAGGCTGATATATTCAACCAGCACTCCTTGTCCTTTGTGCAAGTCCCTGAATTAAATACAGGAGAAACTCAGTAAAACCAGTTTGACAGAGAAGTTCATTTTACTTTGGATCCTTTTGTAAGAAGCAAATATACCCCAGCTAATCCTTACATCTTAAGAATTCTCTTATTAGCTTATTACGGAAAACAAACAAAGAAACAACAACAACAAAACAGAACATTTTTCAAATGTAACTCTTTAGTTGTATTACCTGTGTATTACCTGTGACAATAATGAACAGGAGAGTAAGACCGAAGTGCAGTTCTTTCTAAGGAGCCCTAGCTGTTTTTACTTTGATCCTCACAGTTTTTGTAATCACTTATTCCAAAACCCACTGTGGTTTGAGGGCAGCAGGCGTGGCATGTAACTGAATCTGGCATTGAATCCAAAAAGTGTAATTAAACAAAATTATCACTTCCTGAATCTTCTCCATGAAGGCATAAGGAAAAACAGTCTCTCCGTGTTGAGTTATCACATACATCATTACGGAAATGTATGTGACTTTGGTAATTTATGAGTGGAAGGCAAAAAAGAGATTTCTATTCAGAAATACAATCCACTGCAGTCATAAGTAACCAAGTCGTATAGTCCTCCTAATGAAGGGTTTGATGAATAACTGTTTTCCCTTTGCCCACTGTACCAATCCTGAAAATTGTCCCATCACCTCCAGTTTATTTCCTATGGGCATAATGTAATACTGTGTTGTATTTAGTTACAATACAATGGAAGAAAAGTGTGAAAAGAGTGGAATCAATTATTAAGATACACACTCTAAGCAAAGATCAGATCTGTTCTTGAATTAATAAGACTGCAGTAACATTTATAGATAGTATGCTCTTACATTTTGATGCTATTTCTGGTTCCTTTTCTTAGCTTGCAGGCTAGAAGTTCTTGGCAAAGCTGAATATACAAAATAAATATAAACTGTGCAGCAAGGATGGGTTCCTTAGAGAAAGGGAGAGGAGAAAATGATTTAATGCAATAATGATTTTAGCTATACACAGGCATCCCTTTTTTGTCTCGATTTGTTAAATTACCTGACGTCTGCGTGTGTAATTTAAACAAAATTTTGTTCTCTACTCTTTCTTCCTTCTGAGCTATCTTCTCAGGGAGAAGGATGATAAATGGAAACATAAACACAGCATGAGAATGTGAACTAGTTCCCAAACATTTCAGTGGTTTTTATAAACAACTGGTCATTGTTACCTTTTGCTGGATTACAGTTTCCTTTAGAACAACAGTGCTCTTCAGCTGCATTACAAAGTTGATTCTACATGTTTTAGCGTAGTTGCTTAAAGGCTTTAATGTTTAAATAATGGTTATATAATTATACAATGTTTAAACAATTAGCTTTTAAGTCTAGCAATAAGGCCACGTTTTATACACATACTACCAAAAATGATAGTGAAACTGTTTTTTTAAAGATACAAACTGACCTCAGAGTGATCAAACACAGTTTAGGGACATTTGTTTCAGTTTTAGGATTTCATTTTTGACATTCTTATTTTCATTTTGAACATGGACAGTGGTTCTCGCTGTTATCTGTGGTTGTCCTATGAACACAGAAGTGATCAGCTGCTGTTTCTTTTTTTTTTTCTTTTTTCTTTTTTTTTTTTTTTAATTTCGGTCCCCCATATTGAGCATTACATGTGCATTGTGTGCCCTCTTCTCTCCGATAAGAAGTGCCAGCTTGCATCTCTCTGGTCTACATAAGCACAAAGGGTTGTCTGAGGCTTCAACTAGAGTGCCTTGGAGGGGTAGGATTAACATCATAGTGCATTATTTGTCCCCTAAGCCATCATGGCAGCTGTTGATTTATATTTTGAAACAATTGAAATAACAAAAATTGACACAATAAATCAAGATACTGTTTAGTATTTTGTTTGAACGTTTAAAAAGTCCCTTAATATTTTAGGTCCACTATTTTTGCTTAAGTCATGATTTAATTGCCTTTTTAAAAATACCATAGAATTGCATTTATAATCTTTATGAACTGAGTTCACACAGTGATTAAGTGAAGAATTGTTTCGATGTGTAATAATTTAACACGGTAGCAGATGGTTTGTGGATAAAAATTCATGCTTTAAAACTTAAATACTTTTTTTTTCTACTTTATAGGGGCATTTCAGAAACAGTATTTTATACCTGTGCTACATTATAATTTTAGATACTGTACTTCTTTAACGACTTTCTAATTTATACAATTTTTGTTTCACTGTCAAAACATTTAATTATATCATGTCTTGAAGGTGTAAAGCTGTCAAATAAATCAGAGGCTCAGTATAAACATTTGGTGAATTGCTTTTGCTACCATACTGTAGTTGTTACTGGGCAGTTAGTGGAACTTTTTTCAAGCATTTACTCAGCAGGTACAGGACAACAGTGGTACAATGAATTGCTGATTGCTTGTAAAACAGCAGGTAGTAATGCCCTCACTCTTTGTAATTCCGCTTTGTAAAATGAAGTGGCGAAGTAGCGTGGCAGAGAAAGCGAGTGTGCAGTGAATATGTTCACTGCCTAAGGGCTGCTGGAGATTGCCAGCCCTGCTCCACAAAGCGTGCCGTTGTTGCGGATCTTGGTAGCGCAAAACACGGAGCTCCCACCGCTGGAGGGAAGGGGCTGCCTTCAGGCTTTCAGCGTTTGGCAGCGTGGGCACGGAAAACAGCAAATGTGAGGCCGGATTCCTTTTCGAAGGCCCTGGTATTTGTCATTAAAAATAATAATAATAATGATGAAATAAACAACACACAGCAAAACCCAAACCAAAAACCAACATGCAGGTATCCCTAAAGTGTAGAAGCTTCATATGCGAAGAGAAAAGCATTCTGAAGCAGGTTTTTTACCCATATTTTGCTCTGGGGTTAATGCAATGGCCAGGCTCCCCAAGATGGGGGCTGGATGAAGTAAATTAGTTCTACTTTGAAGCTTTTATTTTCTCCTCCTTTCCAAATGAATGGGGAGGCCCTTGAATGAAAGCTGCTTTTCATTAGCGCCACCAAATACCTATTTGAAAGGACGAGCTCTTTTACCACATACAAACACGAGAGTAAAGGAAAGCTTCCTTTTTCTACCACCAGCCCATCAGCTAAACAGCTCCTCGCCTCTCTTTCCAGTCAGGTGGCTTCAAATCAGAGTTAATGACTCCAGTCATTTATTCCAATCGCCCTCCTGGTATGGCCAGCAGCCCCCTGGTGTGGGGTGGCATGGTTTGAAAGCCACTGCGGGGTCCTCGAGGCTCATTAGTGAGGCTTCTCCCCGCTTGGCTCGGGCTGCCCCCACTCCCGGTCCCCTCTCTCAGCGCCCGGTAACCCTTGCCTGCCCGCTTGCCTTTTGCTCGCCCAGCAGAAGTGAGTAAGCCCGCCTGGAGAAAGCTGGGATGAGGACTGGGTTGCAGATCTGTCAATGCTGCCTCTCCCTTGAAACGTGAGTGCTTTGCCCAATGTGTGGAAATGGGGCTTTTTCGTGCAGAAATCCCCCCATGACATCCCTCCGTGGGTGTGGGTGCGGGAGCACCCTGCCCTGGCCAGGTCCCAGCTCCCACTGAGGAGATTCCTGCCTACACCAAAGAGCACGAGTGGTCTTGGCCCCTGGCAGGCGAGTTGCTGGCCTCTCCTGAACCTGACTGATGGCAAACGTCATGCTTCTTTTTCTTTTTATTTTTTTTTACTTTTTTTATTTCCCCCCAACAATATTGCAACAAGATTTCTTTGCTATTTGGCATACATCTGGCATTAAAAAGGAAAAAAAAAAAGGAAAAAAAGAAAAAAGAAAAGAAAAAGAAAAGCAGCAGCAGCTTGTCCTCCAAAATAAAGGGTAGAATTGAACACACAGGCATACTTTTGAAAAACAGTGTTAATTTCCCTTATGCTGTGCCTGTAGGTGAAATACAGACTGACAGTACACGTATTGGATGAGGTATCTCAAACACTTGCCGTATCTCTATGATATGGTTGTAAGGGTGAGGAGCTTGGGAAACCTTCTGCTTCCCTTCAGCAGCCCCAGAGTGGGTGAACCACTCAGTCCTGGTTCTGAGCAGCACTGTCTTTAAGACAAGGACTTGATGTTATCCTCAAGCTTATCTTACTCAGGCTGATAAAGCTTGCATGCCAGAGGTATGGGGCTTTATTTAAAATAGATCATGTATGAGCATTACCCAGAGTCAGGGTAAGTAGTTTTAGTAGAATGTCAGTTGATTAAAACCTTGTAATTTGGTCATTGCTGCTTAAAAACATTGGTGATTAAAAAAAAATTTTTTTTTAAACCTTTTGTCTTTTTCCATGCTGGGTAGCAATGCTATATAGATCAGTTGCTTTATGGTTTGCTATGTAAAGACAAAAGGCTAGACCTGTCTCTGGGAGTTCAACCTCTGAACTACAAAATTAATTGGAAGATAGGAGTTAAATACTAGTTTATTGCAGTATAGTTTTATTTTATTTTTATGTTTTTGTAAGCCAATTTCTATGAAGGAAAAAATTATATTATTGATACAAGAGAAAATTATATTTTTTTCTAGAATCTTATTTCACTTATAACTAGAAAAATTTAATTCATTCTAACGTTAATAATGGGCCACATGCTTTTTCAGCATGTAACCTCCAAACATTAATAGTATTCATCTCCTGCTCCCTTCCCACTAACACAGTTCATGGCAGAGTAATATAAAGGTTATGAAAAGTTTGCTCTCAGCCGGCTACAGAATGTCTGTTGCACTTGGAGGTGTTTACGCCTTGATTTCCTGAGCGTGCTCACTATACTCAATATATCTTTTTGTGTACAGCTGTCTTAGTGAAAAATGGAAGCTGTTTAGGTGATAGAAAGGAATACAACCTAGAAGAAATTAAACTACCCACAAGAAAGCATTATGTCTGAAACTGGTTGAAACTCTACATGCAACACATGATTAAATTAGAATAAGAAAAGCTAGATTTCACATTTCCTAAGGAAGGGAAATGTAAAAAGTAATTTACAAATATGACCCATTTTCAGTTTGATTTCTTTCAAGCTTTGAACCTGACCCCTAGGAGCTCTTTTTTCTGCTACAAATTCCAGCAGTAGCCAAACTACTCCCAAGGATTGGGAGACAGCTGAGGGGATCCACTGGGACATGGTGTGGCTCACGGTCAAGCCCGGGACAGGGTCCTCCTTAATCTGAAGACTGTGGAAGTGCTTGTACCAGAGGGTTCGGTGTAAGGTGAGCTGCCCTTGAGCACCAGCTCATCTGGATCTAGGCTTCCTGGTAGCTTGCTTAGCAAATTTGCCAGAACAAGATGTTAAATGAGAACCTGCTGTGTTTGGGCAAGTTTGCAAAGAGCATGTCATTTTCCAAATAGTATCTTCCACCAATCGGCGTTTTTTCTTAAATGCTGAATGTAGAAGCTGTGGTGTGAGGGGAGAGAGGGAGGAGCCAGTCCTTCCAACAGTCCCTTCTCTTGTATTTCTTGTGCTGAACAAAAATCTGGTTTGAACAGAAAAGGTTTGAGAACTGTAGAATCTCGTACTGATAATGTCTTTACTGCACAAATTCTCTCTTTCTCTGTCATGTTTAAATAATGTTTCTCCTGTGTCATTCTAGTTAAATGCCAACTCTGATGAGCGCAGTGTCTTTGCCAAACATACCTTGTATTGTTGTCATCCTAAGCAACCACAGAGAACATCTTTATAAAAGATCAGAATTTGACTGTTGATAATCATTGCAAGGAAGCAAAACCCATGCTTATCTATGCGTTAGTACCGTAGTGGATTACACGTTTGTGCCATGAGATGATATAGTGCTGTTTCCCATTTCATAACTGTTTGATTTATTCAGAAGTGGTACCCTAATTGCCTTTGCAAATCTGTTCTCCAAAAGCTCTTGAACACTTCCTATTCTGTGAAGTCAAATGACAAGATTGAAATGGGTTGTCTGCCTGACTTGCATCTAAACTGTGTTTTAAATTTTAAATTCCTTGACCTTTTGTCGTACTATTTCCTAATCTTAAACAAATTTTTCGAGAACATTTTTTCCCAGAACTGGCTTCAAAGACAAATTAGATTAGTCTCTACAACTCTTCTAAGATGTTTGCTTGTGCTATTTGCAGTGATCTGAAGACCATGTGTTTGCAACCATTTCTGTCTCTTCTTACATGCATACTAATACTTGTTGATCATCACAGTTCTTGTGAATTGCATATACAGCTGACACATCAAAGCACAGTATAAATGCTGCAAGCTGTTGAAACAGAGCGCAAAAATAAAGCAACAATTGACTTCTAGGGATTACAGAGTAAATCAGAAGGGAAAAATGTATGAGCACATTTAGATGCAAAATACATAGTAAAAAATCACCAGTGTCTCCCAGTGTGAAACGTATTGTGCTGTTGTTAATCAGACAGTATGTGTAGGCTTAAACTTTAATTTGAGGATTAAGTGAGATCAAAACCTGTAGCGCACAGCCTAATACTTAACATGAAAGCTGTTTCAAGTGTAGTTTTGTCTGTGCTGATATAAACCTTTTCTGCATTTTGATCATGCGAGTTCTGTTCATGTTTTAGACATTTTCTATAACTTCATGACCTTCACTGTATTCACTAAGTTTCACCATCCATTACATAACAATTATGCAAGCTATATATTCATTTAAAAAAAGTAAGCTAAAGCCCTAACACTGGGTAAGCGTACTCTGGCCGTAACACTTTTCTGAATTTCAGTTTCATCTGTTTCTGTCTTCAGTGAAAAAGCAGATATTTGTTCAGCCTGAAAGGCAAGCAAATTTGACATAGTTTAATGTTTTGTAGTGTGTGTTTTGCACCTCTCTGCTACTGAGAAAGAATCTGTAACATGAAAAGGTGAATCTCTCTCTGTTTGCTATGACAAATGCCCCTTTGGAAGCGTGCAGTACTCTGACCTTTCAGTTTGCCTTTGGCTAATACTTGACATTTGGAAGCAACTGTGATCGTGGTGACAAGGCACAAGAAGATGCCATACAGAAGACCTCTGGTTAGGGGTATGCGAGGTAGCTGAAGTGTTGGAAGCCATGTACCTGCATTAACCTGAGAGAAAGGTTGTGTTAGCTTGGCAGCATGCTGTGCTAACCCGATGGCACAGCCCTGCTGCCAGCTCAGTCAGCTCTGTCAGTACCCAACACTGCACTGTGAAATGTAGTCATATCTTGGGGGATTTTGTTGTTTGGTTTTTTAATACAAAACTTCATTTAAACTAATTTGACTGAGCCAACTGTCAGCTGTGTGGTTAACAGTCTGTGCTTCCATGGGTAATAGGTTCCAGATCCCGGCTGTCAGTCTTCGTGCAGGCAAGTGCTGGAGGAACTGAGAGGAATTACTGATTTTCAGGGAGGAGGGAGCTTCCTGCCTCTTTTTCATGCTGTATGTGAGGATTTTCAAAAGGGATCCTCATCCAGCCTGTCTTGGGCTTTGGATGTTGCTGATATTTTCTGAGGAAGAGAATCCTCCAACAATGTAGCAGGCATTTTAAGCATGGAAAAAAATTCAGGGCTGGGAAGAGGTGGAAATGGTGGAAATCACCAGCACTTCCTGCTGTTACAAATACTTGCTTTTAGCTATATTTCTAGCAAGAAATGCTTATGGTTATCTAACCAGTTGTGTTTAGATTCTCTGCGTATCTCTAGAGAAGGACAAATGCAAGCCCCATATGTATCAGTGTTATCATGCTTATGAATAATAGCTGTGTGATTCTACGACTGTAATTAATTATGGCTTTTATATATTATTTTTCATGTGGGGAAGTTTAATAAAGTCCTCATGATCCTTTTTTTGTTCCTATCACAAGTCTTCTGAGTCTTCTGGCTGAGAGGAAATCCAGCTATTAGGAAGGGGTCATTGCTGGTATGCCTTTTGAAAAGCATCTTTTGTTTCCTTATGGAGCCAGTTGGCTGAGACAGGTTTTGCCCACTCTTTCTTTCGGTGGGGAAGGTAGTATTGTCACAGCCATCACTGATGGAATATGTGAACAAGTGAGGTAAGCCAGCATGTAAATTTATAGTTCATTAACTGTCAAGTACCAGTGGAGACATGCTCAGGGAAAAAGGTATACCGATGACATGTAATGTGAGCAAATCAGCACTTATTCAGTGTGATGTTATAACTGCACTGCTTTTGGCACGCATGTTGGCTTTCTTTAATGTGCTTTTGGTTTCTTTACACTGTAGTATCATCTTTTGAATCTTGTTTTTAAGTTTGGCTCTCCAAATGTTCTAATAGCCATATGCTAGTTTCTTCTTACAACGGATAACATAAGAGATCCTACAAGCCAGGCAGGATGCTTCACTTTGCCCTTCTAAATTGTTCTACTATGAAGGCTGTGAAGTTGCTCATGAGTAAAGTTAAGCAATTGTGTAAATGTTTCCACTGTTGACACTTTGAGATAGATGTCTAAACTTTGAAACTTAACAGTAGAAATGCAGCATTTGGTCAGTTTATCTATATACTGGTTGTGGTAAATTGTAGCAATTTTGCCTTAAAATATTGCTCTCAAATTTGCAGGTTATCATGGGTATGCTTAGCCAGTTGCATATACTAAAAATATATATTTTTTAAGGGTGATCACTGCCCTTAACAGAAGAACAGCTAAGAATGCTTCAGGGCAAGTTTTCATATTCAGCTAAATCTTTTATTCCTGCATCTAGTGATAGACATTTCAGTTGAGGTTAAAGCCGAATTTCAAAGGAAAAGTAGCTTTCATTTTATGAAATATATAACAGCTGTCAGACCTGTCTGTTTTCAACTACAAAATGACAGTTGGGGACTGACTATAGAAATTGCCAAAAGAAGTACTCAAGATTTTTAGGTAAACATTCTGCTAATTCACTCTTGTTTTGGTAATAATTACATAAATTCAAGTGAGATCTTGAGTCATTAGATTGCAAAATATTTTTCATTGTTTACATGCTGTTTATGCAGAATGTATCTCACCAGAAAATGCTTTTTCATTCAGTTACACTATTACACAAAAATTCTCTGTTGTCATTACTTAGTACCTTATTGATAAATACAGACAAGTAGAGGGAGCACAGGAAGGGAAGTTTATCTTCCAGAGGTCTCTTAAGTATGACCTTCTCAGGTTTTTGATACTCTTTGTTCTTTAAGATCAGTCTTGTGTAAAACATGAGTTAAAACTATTTATTAAGATGGTATTTTCAAGAGGTTTTTTTTTTTTCTGTTTTATCATGGTATTGGTGACCAGTAACAGAAACAAAATAAAATGCTAACTTTGGTTGTAACACCAATGAAGAATGCATTGGTAGTTCACTTCTGGGCAGCATTTTAAAATAAAGGGAACACAAATTAAAGGGAATGAGATTGTTCATGTAACTTAAGATGTAAAATAAGTGCTGTCTGTCTAAAGTATTTAATTTTTAATACAAATTGCAAAATACAGTAAATAAAACTCTGTGTAGTATAGTTGTAACAATCCGCTTGGAACAGTTTTGTAGCAGCAATTTAGAAACCAGCGATCATGTAAAAAGCTTTGTGTCTGTTTCATCCTTTTGAAATTTGCATTACCTCATGCAAAACTCTGAGTTTTCTCCTTAGTATGTCTGCTGTCCTCTTCCTCCTCCTCCTGATATCTTCAAGGCAGGCTGGAGTTCAGTATCTTTCTAGTAGATTTTTATACTCTTTTTTTTTTTTTTCTTTTTTTTTCTCCTCAGCTGTATACCCAAGTGATCAAATAGTGTTTCTAGTGAAAGTGTAGTTTGTAGCTTACTTCTGAATACTAGTGGTCACTGAGAAACCTCAAAAGATAAAGCCAGCACTTCAAGAGTTAATGTGTTATTAGGAGGACAGGAAATCTGGCAACTATTGCAGAAACTAGACCTAATGGTGCACACAAACAATTTGTCAGTCTTGGTAAATGTGAATAGCTTTCCGCAAAGTGGCTGCTTTTGCTTTGTTTGAACAGCCTAAACTTTTCCTTTTTGGACTTTAAATCTTAGAAGTGAAATGTGATCCACATATTGAATCAAAATCATTTAATTCAAAACATATTTTGATTGGAACAAAGTTGACATGGAAAGAAACTCTAGAATAATAATAAAAAAAAGTTGAAAGGACTTTCTATCATATATTTAGCAGGAAAATTTGAAACAGTTCTAATTAGGCTGAAAAAACCAGCCTTCTTCATTGTAACTTACAAAGGTCATATATCAATGTTAAGGCAGCATTACCAGCTAGTGTCTGAAAGCCTGCACATGCAATATGTGCAAACCAACATGTTTTTTTTTTTTTTTTCAAAAGTATGTACACAGACATGCTTCCAAGCCAGAATACATACTTAATGACTTTGAAGTAGTTACCTCGTACTTCTGTTACGTGGGTGCTTTGTGGTTACTCAGGAAGAGAATTTTTCACATCAAAATTATGTTTGTGCTAAAAATGTGTGAAATCCTAAATCCTGCTTTTCTGTTCATACATTAATATTTTTCAAATGTAAAGTGTTTTTTTTTTCTTTTAAAAAGTCTTTTATTTTAAATATTACAAAGGAGATTCCTTACTTCAAAGAGAAATTAAAATACTTAGCCCCTTTGAGATAATAGGCAATTATTGGTACTTGAGATTGGTAATTTCTTACTAGCCAAAGTAATATTTTCCTGGATTTTTTATAATTGCATGAGTAGGAAAGGTTATTCATGTTGGAGAAACAGTTTTGTTGTCTAATCAAAAGTTTCTACTTTAATTTTAATTACGTAAAACAAATTTTGTATAGGTAGGACTTCTTTGCTGTCTCTGTCTAGTGAAGAGAAATACAGTTAATACTTCCATCTGATTTCAGCATTGGCACATCCCAATCTCAAGTATATATTCATTTTTAACAGACATAATTTCATCTGCTGTATGTCCTTACAGGCGTACAGAAATAAAAGAGAAAGAAAAGTAGAGAGCAAAGGCCCGTGGTAGTTACTTTACAGGTACAAATTTTGATTCCAGAGGTATAACATTGTTTGGGAAAATATATCATAATAAATGGTCAGAGGATTTCTATTCAAGAAAAAGGGAGGGGGGGAAATCTTTTCTAATGTGCTAGTTTTGTATTTCCATCGCTCTGACTGTGTTTTGCTAGATTGTTTGTATCGATGTTGCACTGATAGTCTTCAGCAGATTATTCTCCATTCATTCCTTTCAGAAAACAGGGCATAAAAAGACGCACACAAAATAAAGCATTTCAGAGTCATTCTCAAAGAAGTAATTTTAGTTATGCTTAGTGATATCAGATTGTACATCTGAAAAATATTTATGAATAAACAAACATTTCCTGATAAGCTCTGATAAGATCAAAGCTTCAGTGTTTCAATGTTTCTGAAGCGTTCCTACCTTGGGAATGGAGAAATGAAAGTTACTAATAGGTGTTTGTGTTTGACATCTGTATACTGTACTTTTTAGCGTATCTCAAGTGTTTTAGTCTCTGCCTAATAGATCTCATTAAAGAAACAGATATCAACCCCAAGACAGTTTGTCAAAGTTAATATGAGTCCCTGTGGACAGAATTGACAATTTGTGTGGGGCTTCACGTGACAGTCTTTTCACGGTCTTATTTGCTCCTTAACAATTGGGCATTAGGCACTGATTTATTTTACAATAACTCAATAGGACTGAATATTACTGTGTTAGGCTGGACATTTTAGAGGATTTTCTTGTTTTACGTGTTTTACCGTGAGCATGCAGTGGGTGTAAATGATGTACTCAGCCTGCAGTGGGAGTGCTGGCAATTGATTGGGTAGCTTTAAGAGCAGCCTGGGAAGGATACTAGGATCCCATAGCTACATGCCATATTTAACTAGAGCCTTAATGAGCACTGTCTGTCCTAGACGCTTAAGTAATCCTAAATGCTTAGCATTCTATACCCTTGGTTTAGTTTTGCAAGAGGCAAATGCTAACAGTAAAAAGTTTTTAAAGAACTCCTTTTTAGTACTTTATGCACATTGGAACTTTTTCACTTTTCAGATTTTTTATTAAGCAGTGCCCCTCTTAAATTGTATATACCAGTGTGCTTATGATGCACATCACACTCTGGTACCTTGTGTTGTTTTCCCTGAAAATTTGCTTTATTTTTAAATCAGTGTACAGTCTGCTAACTATTGTTCCTCTATCAGTGGGATCATAGAATAAGCACCTCCCTGCAACCAACAGCTTAACTGTGTATCTGAAATGACAGGCAAGCTTATTTATCGTCTGAATTTGTGTGCTATATTTGGTCTGTCCTTCAGGGCCCTGGGTATTGATGTTGACTGTAGTCATTTTTTGTTTAGCTGTTGTAGCTGTGATTTGGCAAATGAGGAAGATGGTCTAAAATGGCCTAATATGGAAAAAAGAAATAAAAGAGAATGGTCTAGTTTTGAATCTGTTTAAATTACAAGTGTAAATTATTTTTAAACTTGAAAAAGAAAGTACTTCCCGGATGGCTACAAACCATTCCAGGTAAAGGCAAAGAGTGTGTTTTGGTTCTGCTTTTTTAGGAAAAGTCAGATTTAGGTGTCTGTTAATCTGTGGAGATTGCAGAATGATATTCCTTTAGTTATTCATGTCCAGGTGCTTTGTGAGTGTAGTACAACCCATTACAAATCTAGCTTTTGAGGAAAAGGAAAAAGGAACAACCTCTGCACATACTAAACATAGATATTAAAAAAAAAAAGTCACAGGCCCTTAAAACTATTTTTCCCTGACACTAAATAGTTGTAATGATAACAGTAAGTATGTTCTAGGGTTAAAAAATTTTAGCAGGATAGCAAGAAAATTAATTCCTATCATTGTCGTTTGCTGAGCCCTGTAGGATTTTATGGCTGCACATTGTAGTATTATGGACACTCATGAGACTCCTGACTGGTTTTATCTTATTAAACAATTTTGAAATCATTAATTTTTAATTGGCCTGCGTGTGGTTTTTTATAGTTTTAATTGTGTGTCTGTGTCTAAACATTTTTTTAATTTAAAAACAAACAAAAAAAGAAAAATAAATTTAAAAAGCATGAAAAATCCTGTCTAAGCATATATGTTATATGGTATTTCCATATGATCATCCAAAGAGTTACTATCCTTTGTGGTAATTCATTTTAAAGAATGCTTTCAGCAGTTCAATAGCTGGGAATCCTAATAAAAACAATAATAAAAAAGAATGATATGAAGTAGGAGATATGTACAGGTCTTTTCTTGATTGAAAGTTCTAATTAAGTGAATCGAGGAAAATTAACTGAAATTAGCTGTCAGAAAGTCACATTTAAATGAGTGATGATCTGGCGTGGCAGTAAACATTTAAATGATATAAATTGCCATTTAAGTGTATGGTTTAATGTTTGTCATGCATTAATATGACACAAGGCTGCAGTGACAATCAAGCAGCTTGCTCTAATTTGAACATATTTAGGGCTTTTGTGTGGTGTGCACCACACAAATTAAGACAATTGCTGTTTTTATGTGTCAATTTAAATGTTGTTTTCAGGCATCAGTTAATGAAACAAACCCATCATTTTTGTGTGCAACTTGCAGAGTGATTTCCTTGGTTTTCAGATTAATTTTAACTTCCTCTGCTCAAAATTAGGAATTTCCTTTACAAGGAAAATGCTATTAGTTTCTTTAGATGAAGAGATTATCAGACTCTGTTGCATTGTTTCATCTACTCATTAAAATAAAAAAGATATTGAATCCTCTGTGTGAAATAGTGAAAACAAATTCTGCTAGCAATTTAACCTAGGTGAATTAACTCTTTAGATTACAATGATTTTTAAGTCATCTTTTAATGTATTTGTACTATTTCTAATACCGTTATGGAGAGATCCATTATGGTTTAGATGCTTTTGTTTGAGGGATTGGATTGTAACTGGATAACATCTTCAGGAAAGTGGCTTTATCATTCAGCATCCTAATACCATTTCTGTAAAGGCTTGTCTAAGAGACATATACAAGAAATGCATAAAAGTATTAGCAGGCTGATATTTCAGCATGTAAATATTTTGTACCCTGACACTCCTAGTTAGTTGAGTTTCCCTGGATCTGTCAGTCTTCTGTCCGTCTGTCACAATCAGATTAACATGCTGTTATTATTCATTGTGAAGATCACACGTAGAAAAAACACAACTGTATTGTGAGAGTTCATGAAAACTTAGCCTGTCCGCCTCTAAATGCATAAATGCTTTCCACTTACTGCTTTGCTCTTATTCCCACTATTATAGTGTAAACAGCAAGATCTCACAGTGAGCGGGAAGTAGAGTAGGGTTAGTCAGGAGACCCCGTCATCTTTTGCAGGGCCGTTTTTTTAAAAAAATATAATTTTAAACTATTGTTATCAATTTTGTAGTGAGACTTGTTAAGATAATTTTGCATGCTATTCAAAATACTTCTACTACTAAGAAATGATGACTATCTGTCAAACTCAAGTTTATATACTTTGTGTGTGTTTTTTTACAGGCATTAGAAAGTGAGTTTGTTTCCTGCCAGCTTCATCAGTGGATTGATCTGATTTTTGGCTACAAACAGCAAGGGCCAGAGGCTGCTAGGTCCCTGAATGTATTCTACTATTTGACTTACGAAGGAGCTGTTAATTTAAGTTCAATAACAGATCCTGTATTGAGAGAGGTAAGTTTGTACTTCAAATGTAGAAAAGCAAAATCTTTGTTAACCTTTGGTACTGTTGAAAGTGTAAAGACTCCACATTGTTTAGGTCTACCAGTGAATGCTCAAATCTTTGCTTTCTCTTGTGGTTTGGCTACAGGCCAGACAAATGCAAGGTGCCTGAACCAGTCATCACAGCATGCAAAAGTAGAACAAGCACGCAAGTTGTTCTTAAACTTTGTGCACCTAGATTCAGCCACACCAGTATGAAAATAAATGTTCAAGAACTGCTTTATTTGCTCTGAGGGCAGCGTTCTTCTCACTAATGCAGGACCTTAATGGAAGAAGACCGTGGGCAATCTTGGTTTGCACTTTTGAATTAAATTCCACAGTTTTAACAATTGTCTTTTAATGCAATCCTGCATGTGGAGTGCATATCAAGCACTCTATAGTTTTGTAGCTTCCATTATTTTTATTTAGCTTGCTATCAAATTAATAGTAACTTGTCCTGTATTTTTGATAAGCAAAAGTAAATATTTGAACTGTGGAAAGATTGCGTCTTTTACTCAGGCTCATCACCATTGAGAAAAATCTATTTGATAAAATATCTTAATGTTACTGTGGGCTTGAAAACAACTCCCTCCTCCACCTAAACAGCTGTTTTCCAAAAGAAAAAAAAAAAAAAGAGGGTGTGGGGAGGGTGATTAAAAGTTATTTTTGAGAGGTTTTACTTCCTCTGTTCAGTCAATAGACCAGAACTAAAAATAGCTGTAAGTATATTAATTAGAGAATAAATGTAACTGGTACTTTGCAGTCAAATATTCTAAGTCACTGAGAACAAAGTGATATGAATGCTGTTAACAATTTTATTTAAAAGTGTGGCTAGATGTATACCAGCAGGAAATATATTTGCAAACAGGTTAAAAAAGAAAGAACAATTATATTTCTATTTACAAATGTTAGGCTTGAAGTTCACTGTAGAATTGTAGACTAATCCTAAGGTAAGTTTCTTGTCATTTATTGTTTGTTGAAAGAAGGTGCGAGAAGTAAGTGATTATTATTTTCAATAATGCTGTTTTTTCTGTACATACCAGCCATCTGACTGTTGGGACACCTTGACACCCTCTGTAGAGAAAGTCATGTCATAGCAACAGTGTGGGTTGTGGCTGGGAGGAAAGTGGGGCAGTGGAAAGGCTTGGGGGTGTGCAGGGCATGTAAAGGTACGTGAGGACTGGCGTTAGTAGCAGAAGTTATGGCTGGTTGTCAGTGTTATTTCGGCTGCAGACAGTCTGCAGACTTCATCTTGGTCCACTTGGAGCTAAAATACAGACATTGCACATCATTGCATTCCAATGAGCTAAGAAAAAATATATTGGAACGTTTGGCTTTTAAGGAAAATTGTATTAACCAGGTTTGAAACAGTTATTGACCCACAGATACTAGTTGATACTGTTCACCCTATCATTTTCTCATTTCATTGATAATGTTTATCACTGTTTCCTTGTACACTGATAAGAAAATACTCTTACAATGTAATAGTATTTATTGGACTCTTGAAGTGGTAGGTTTAAGTGTGAGCTCAAAAAAAAAATAGACTGGGTATTGTGTAAAAATTCATATTAGTTCAGTCTTCATTCTTAATTTTGATACACCTATGGGAAATATAGGTTAGAGAGTATGTCTTCAGATATTTTATATTATTATTTGATTTTATTTTTTATGATTCACACAACATAACATAAATGTAACTTTTTACTAAGGCATGTATTTTTTAAAGAAGTGAAATGATGAAGGTACAAATTGAAGTAATACTAATCAAAAGAGCAGCTTTCCAGACACACATTTTAAGTAGTTTTGAATTTTTCTAGAGCAGCTCTATTATCAGTTTAACTGTGATCTCTTTTCCTTGTGTCATAGCCTGAAAAAAAAACCAACACTAATTTAAGACCAACAAAGTAGTTACAAATCTGTCTGGAAGTGTGGATTGTCTCAGTTAGAGAGGCATTTTGTACCTCTAAAAATATATTAATATATTTTGTTACCAAATCTTTTGAGTATGGCTTTTTTTTTTTTATGTCACTTCTACGTTTCTTATTTCTGATTTGTTCTGTACTGGCTGAACTGAGTAGCGTATTAAAATGAAAACAGGAGAGGGAGAAATCACTGATGTTGAGTTCATAATAACGGAGTAGCTTAGCAGACGCAGAATTTTGAAACACTACTGATGATGTAAAAAATACGTACTGATAAATGCAGACAGCAGAATGAATGTTATCTGTAGTACTTTTATTCTGTGTTATTTGAAGATTGGTCCAATGGAATATCTTTATTTAGCATTTTTCAACCTTATTTTTAAGCAGGTCTAAGGATATTCCAACAGTAGAAAGATTCCTGGTTAGTAAAGCATCCTTTCCTACTTATATTTATTTTGTAATAGCATATTTTTGTATTGTATACACGTGTATATGTAATTTGAAATGGTACATATGATCAGCTCTGGTATGATATTGATAACCATGCAAAGAGATTTAATGAGTGTCATCACCAATGGTAAGTTATTCTGTTTTTACTTGTGAGTAAAGATGAAAGTAATAAAAAATCTGCTTGTGTGTATATCTATGTGCATAATCATTCTATATCTATGTGCTAAATGAATTTATCATGCACCTTTGACAGCCTCACCTTCTTCCTGCTTACTAATCCATCTCCCTGAGGACCTACGCTAACATTCTGTACTGCCAAGCAGCTTCAATCAGCATTTATTTTTCTCCTTCAGTCAGCTTGCCAGAAAATATTTCTTCTTTTCTCCACCAAATTCCCGGTTAGAGGTCGAATGAGTTTCTGATCTGGACAATTAATAGTATTTTTAGGCAGGCATGACACCACAGGTTTACTGTCTGTTTATTAAGCAAGTATTAAACCAGAAATCTTATTCTAGATTTCTGGGTTTTGGAAAGGATGCTTTAAGCTTTCTCCTTGCAATAAAGTTCAAGGTTTGGGGCTTTAAATCCTGAAAATTGTAGTGGAATATATATTTTTCTTTGCAAACCTGAAAAAAGGAGAAACTTCTATATTGCAAGTTACCCAGGCTTAGGTATCATATGGAAATAATAGTATGTGTTTAAACCATGGCAATTTCTCCACTAAGACGGTCTCTGAGTATATACGCTGCCAAGCCTGGACCACATCAGTAATGAGAAGCCCGTGATGTTTCTGAAGTATCTTCACAGGTATGTGTGTGGATATCGGTGACCTAACTCATCAGGAGAGGCCACACACAGAATAATAGTGGAAGGAACTGAGGAGTGGAGGAGTTCAGGTTAATGCAGAATTTCCTTAGGTCTCCTAAATGGCTCCAACTGGCACCTTTATTTTTATAGGCAGTCAGGTTATATATATTACAAGAAGGAAGCACTCGTCTAGGAAGGAAAACTACTTGATTAAAACCATATTCCAACTTTCTTTCTTTTTTTTTCTTTTTTTTTTTTTTAACTGAAAATGTAGAACTTTTACATCCTCTCATACTGCTGTGAACAATTTTTTCCTGCCATTCTTTCTGCCTATGGGAATAAATGATGTAAAGTATTTTGAAAGGATCTGACTTCTATAATCGAAAATTTTAAACTAAAATGCAAACCATGGGCCACATGCTACCTTTTGGCAGATAAACCCTGGGGAGTGCAAAGCTTGCATAATTCAAAGGCAAATCTCAGGAGGGGGGGAGCAGATCAAGAGAGGAGGGTTTGAGCTGGAGCCAGTGGGGGAAGGGAACAACTGGAGAAGCAAGGCAAGGGATCCAGTACATCTGCTGCCATATCTGTGCACAAGTCGTCCCTGCAGAGACCATTCCTTCATCCACTTCTTTTTTTCCTCAAGCCATTTTAGCAGTGTTGTCATCAACTCTGATCCTTGTACTTGTGTATCTCGCTGAAAGAGGTTCCAACTGCAAAGGGATGTTGCTGTTAGTTGACAAGCAGTAAATATCACATCTCTTTCCTGTGGAAAATATGGTATTTGCCAGCAGAAGTATGCTATATTACTACCTTCTGTTGACTCTGTCTTGAAAAAACTATTCTGATCTGAACTTGCAATCATAAGATTTGCTGTGAAGGGTTTTTTTGTGCCTGCATGGAAGAGGTAAGAAGTCACAGTACCACAGATAAATGTCATCCAGCGGTTCTGGAGAGAATTTGCATCACCTTCTTATCACAAATTCTGCTCTCTTTTTGAAACAGCTGTCCAAGTTTTTTTGCCTTTTTTTTTAAAGATAGAATTAGTTCTCTGCCATTCAGACAAGCAACTGATGAAGGAGTGAAGCACAATCTGTAGAAAATAATTTGTATCTTGGACTAATTTATATTCTATTACTTTCTTTGTCAGAAGAATAAAAATTTCTGTTGCCTTTAGCATAGAGTAAGGGAAGACCATCATGAATTTGGGCTCCACTTGGAGTTTATAATTAAAAGTCCATTTCTCCGCTCATAGCCCTCTGTGGCTAGCATAAACACTAGATAAGCTTAAAGAAAAGAGATTATAGCCAGAAGGCAAAAAATTACTTGGAGGATATATTGATTTACTACAGGAACCCCTCAGCTTCAGGAGGTATACAAAATTATGTACCATACTTATCAAAAAGCACCTAACTGTATTCTCTGAAAAAATTTTAAAATATCATATGGCATGATAATTGTAGGCAGTAATTAAGGAAGACTGATGATTTTAGAATTAGCAATAATAGTTTGAAAAACATGAGAGTAAGACCCATCCAATTACTATTCCATGTACTTTCATTACAAAGTGACTTGCACTTAGCCTTAGATGATTCAGTTGTTTTATACTTCTTCCTTTGGAAAGAAGGTACCATTTTGTTATATGAAGGTAGTCTGTTTAACATTAGGAAGCACAGCTTTCTCCATTCTATTGACACCTTTCTTTCTACCATTGATATTTTATTTCCATATGAACTGAGGAGATTCAGAAATTGTGAAGAATCAGTTTGGACATAGCATTTGGTATGTTATTTCAATGTGCCACTTCTGATTATATAAAGAGAGAAAATTATTCTTTTTATTTTCTGTTTTAAGGCATATGGCATAAATTATTTAATGGATAATAGCTTTTAAATGTTACCCCAGATTAATATCGTTGGGTAAGTTTTATGCATCTTAGACCTATCTCTTATGAGTCTAATTTTATTCTTAAATATTTACAATTTGAGAGACTTCTGTGCTTTCCAAAAGAAGCTACAAGGATGTTTAGTTTACATGACCCCAGTTTCATGACAGCAGTAGCAGATCTGATATCTTATCCCAGAGAAAGCATTTTTGGCCTCTCTTTTAGCTGTGCTCATGGTGGGAGTTAATAGCATATTTCAGCTCTAACTCAGCTGGAGAACTCTGACAGCAGTGAATCTTTCACAAAGTATAAACACAATTTGTATTTATAGCATAGTTAACATTTACTAAATAGTTGGGAAAATGATCAGTCTGGTTTTAGCAGGTTGGGCAACAGTCTTTGTTGTGGCTGTGATGAGTTTTAAAAAGTGGGATAAAGTGATTATAAAATACTGTCACAGAGCAGTAAATTTAAATGTGTTGAATTCTGTTAGTAACGAATTTATGCAGGCAAAATTCAAGCTGTTGTTGAAACAATCACTGAATCATCTCTGGCCAGAAGTGTGTTGCACAGATGGTATGCTTGACGTTGTGCAGCACAGGAACAGCGTGAAAAGCCAAATAAATGTTAAGACTTAGTCTAGTTCTAATTGAAAATCAGTATTAAAATATCGTATGTAACCAGAGTTAAGAAGAATATATTTAAAGTAAGCATACTGATTTCGTGGCTAAGGAGAGCTGGACTTGTCAACTGCAAGCAAATGCTGATCTGATGGAAGACGGAGAAAAATAGCATAGTAAAGATAGAGCCTCAGTTGCCGTTGTAGGTGAGCAGTTCCCTCTATTGCTTGAAATCAGCTTGTTGGGATGTTGGGATTCTCCCAGGAAAAGATGAGTATTTTCTTCTGCTTAAAAGGAGTATTAAAATAACAAGAGCACCAGTACTGCCACTGGTCCATATTATTTACCTATGAATTCTCACATCTCAGCTCTCACTGTGACTTATCTGTGGTGTTTGAGTAAACAGGCAACCTGAACATAATCAAGTGTTCGCTGTGATATCTGGGAGGTGTGGCATTTCTTTGATTCTATTTAGCCCAGAGTTTGGCATGACAAATGGGGTTTTATTGCCCTTTGTCTTAACTTATGTATTAAGTACATTGCTTCGAAACAGACATAAAAGTATTCAGCTAGGTTTCAATCCAGAAAAATAGCTGACATGAATGTTCTCTTCATTACAGAATAGATCCTAATTTTATTTGATGCTTCTACTTTTGTATCCAAAAGGAAAAAGTGGGATATTTTAGAGTTATCTGAAGTAGGACTGAGATGCCTGATTAACAAAATAAGAATCAAACAACTGCTTAGACTAAAAATAGTAAAGCTTTATGGAAAGAGGTAACTCGTGCAAGTAAGTTCTTTGGCTCTGAGTGCTTTTTTTTCTCAGTCCGATTGTAATTCAAAGGATAGAAATTTTCAGTGCAGTCAGTTCCCTTACCTCTTCTTGCTTGACCTGTCTTGTGGATCTATCAGAGCCAGAGAGGCCTTGAGACCGACCCCCTGGGCTCTTTTCATTTTCATTTGTGCCTGGCTGGTCAGCCTTAGATAGCTGACATATTTGTTGGCCAACATTTAAGAAGAACAAGTAATCAAAAAGGTAAACAAGAGATGGAAAAAAGAATTGTTCATAAACTATCAAAAACAACTTTTTTGAAGGGAAAGTTTTTCCTTTTTTTGTTTTTTAATCTTTTTTTTTCTTCCCTATGTGGAAAGAATGAGATATGCTAGTGTATAATAGCTACAGTTCTCAAAGACTAAGTCATCGAGCCTGAATCAAACATGGAGACAAACAGTCTACAAATATTTCATTAATTTGGTATTGCTAGCATCCTTAGATTATTTGCAGATTCCTTATGCAGTCCAATCAATACCTTGTACAACAGTTGGGAAACTAAAAATTTTTGTTTGGAGTGTTTTCATTGTATTTGCAAACTGTAGTCTAGTGTGTCTAGCTCATGAATATTCCCACTGTGTCTGTAGATGGTGTATTTATTTACCAAACTGCATTATAACTGCAAATATATCTGTGTTAGTTATATTTGAAAACAGCTGCTTTGTGAGTGAGAAACCTGAGGTCATGCTGAAGATGCTTTTCCTCAATCAGTGTCTAAAAATGAAGCCTCAGTTTAATATTACATTTTATTAGATGAAAAAAATATAATTGCAGTAGAAAACTCTGAGATAATATTTTTCCGTACTTTGAAAACAGATAGTTTGATCTTGTTATGCCTTAGTTTAAATATATGTATTAGCTTAGCTTAGCAAAATGAGTTAATTTGTTTCTTGTTCACACACTTGTTACAGGTTCTAACAGGTGATCATGCAAAGGGTTTTTAAGATCACTGGATGCTGGATGTATTAACCTCCCTCATATCAAAATGTTTTATTTAATAAATAGAAATGGTATCAAATTTGGAGAAACTCCATGGAATGCTAACAGAGTGGAACAAATTGCTTTCTTCCAAAGCAAAAAGTTTTATATCAGAAAATTTGGAGTCAGCTAAGTAGCTAACTAGACCGTATGTAGGAAGCAAGTTTTAAAGATTATTCTTTGCTTTTTAAAGGGGTGAATGAACAATGCCAAAAATGGTGAAGCTTCCAGGTAACGCATATTGCAATGCCACGGCTTTCTATGTAATAATTATTGATTTTAAATGAAAGCAATGAGTTGTTTTCTTGAAAACTTAGTGCTGTAGTGAACAGAGAAATTAGGCAGCTTTGGTTTTGG
Organism: Cygnus olor; assembly: GCF_009769625.2. Lineage (NCBI taxonomy): Eukaryota > Metazoa > Chordata > Aves > Anseriformes > Anatidae > Cygnus > Cygnus olor. The sequence goes on from NC_049172.1 coordinate 33,677,796, forward strand.
TAATCACATAAAATGGAGACAGTTAGATTTTTAAAAATTAGCCCCAGAGCTGCTTAGGATTTTGCTTGTACTGAATCCAGCATTATTTGCAGGTCTTTAAATTTGTCTCAACTTTCTTTTTAGACTCTTTCCCCTTTTTACTTTGTCAGTCTCTTTGAAGTACTTCCAGACCTGTTTTTCTAGTTCTAGTTTTTTTATCTGCCTCTTTCCAGTAGCCAAAGATTTAGGTGTTTTGAGTGAGCACATCAGTGCTCCAGACAGAGATACTGTTTGAAATTATCCATGAACCCAGTGCCTCTGAACATTATTGAGTGACATTTGTTTCTGTTGGTTGTGTCTGCTCTGTCTAACTGGTTTCTTTCAGATTGGCAGCTGGGATTACACTGTAGTAGACGGACAGCTGCATGAACTGGAGATTTCAGTGAGGCCATGCTAGACCTCTGTTTAATATGCCTGGAATGTATATATTCAGATTGGAGCAACTTATGCGGCCCCAAGGGGGAATCTATTTATATTTTCACAAACTGTGATTACTTCCTGTTTTACTTTAATGACTGCCATATAATTGTCATGATGGTTTGTCAGGACAAAAAGACTTAATTTTCTTGATTCTCACAGAAAATTTCCTGATGCAGTTTAAGAGCTGGGTTAGTGTTTTTGTTTTTAAAGACGTGGTGGAAGGTATCCTACTCTGTGCTCCCCTCTGTACTTCTTCACGATGCAAGCAGGAGAAAATACTCGTACATTGAATCTCAAATAGCTTTAAGACAAAAAGCATAACAAAAACAAAATCCAAAAAAAGCCCAACCTCCAGGTGTCGGTGGTAGTTTGGATTTAAAAACCAGCAAGTGGTTGGACTAGTAACCTAAATTCCAGGCAACAACAGTATTTTGAACAGAGGCAGAGAAGAAACTTAAAATAAATACAAAAGATGTGATTCTCACAAAGAAGCTACAAGGAAGGAAAAAAGAAAAAAAGAAATCTATGCTTCATTTATATTTGATGGCTTTCATTTCTTCATTTTTATATCATTTTATTGTGTGATGTGTCCTGTTCAGTTTTGTTACACATATTTCCAATGCACTGCTGCAGACAAGGGTTGTGCACTTTTTTCTTCCTAACAGCTTGCTGGTGTACTCTGGTAATGTCCCCCTGTGCAGCTGTCGGTAGTATTTCTGCCCATGCTTCAGCTCTGGAGTCATGAACCCACGCTCCTTGAGCTGAAGTAGTAACAGCATTAGTGGGCTACAAGAGAAATCTTTTACACTCTGTTATCACAAACGTTTTGTAGATGTGCTTAACGATACTTGCAGAACAGTATGTAACACTTGATTTTTCTTTTCTTTATCCTTTCTTCCCTCCTCGTTCCCTTCCTCCCCTGCCATTTGTTAGATCGCAAACCTAGGAGAGGCAATTTTCTTTAAAACAGTACATTAAATGAATAGTTCAATTGATAAAATAAATAATTGGAATGATTCAATGAAAAGGGTCTGATTTGTGAGGTCAAAACAAAAGAAGGATTTTCTGTTTTGGCATGAAGAAATTAGGCCTCTTGTATTTTGAGAACAGTTGATGTGAGTGTGTGAATTTCTGATATGAACATTTGAGTGCTGTATTTTTTCCCTGGGTCAAGTGTAGTGCAATATCCCCAGGGCAGGTGTACAGTCAGCGAGTGTATACATTGCCAGTTTCAGAAAAGCATTTTGCCCATTTTTCACAACCTTGATCTAATGGGGATTGTTATGAAACAAGGGGAGAGGGTACTATGACAAGCTTCTCTTCTGTAATCTTCAGCCTGTTTTCAGCAATTTTATCTAATTGGTATGAATCATGCCTGTTCTCTGGCTAGTGTTATCCGGACTGCAGTCCATGAGGAATTGAGCTAAGAACCGTACCATGGAAGCGTAAGTGACTATCTGGTCAGAAGAGGCTTTCTGATCACTTGTTATCAGAGCTTGATTTTAATCGCCATCCCACGGGGAAGGGAGCTAGTCGGTTAGCTGCTAAGCCATTCCGCTTTGCTGTCTGAGGGGAAACCTGTCAAATGGTCTGTGTTCTGTGGTGCTGCAAAGCAACATCTGGGTGGAAGGAGAGGGAAGACAAGTAATCATAATTGCGTATCACTCAAGCCAATAGAAATCACTGAGGAACATGTCTGTAAACCTTTTTGAATATTGAAAAGTGAGGTAGGAGCGGCAGAGAGCCAAAGTAATTATTTTTGTGAGGGCTGTTTTTTTTCTGGACGTAAATAATGGGTATAAGGAAGGAGGATGAACCCCAAACCTTTCCTGTCCCTAACACACATTCTGAAAGAATGTATGTTGCAATGCATGAGGTTTTTTCACCTGAGCTTTCAAATGTTTGGCATTTAAATTCTACTGATAATTGAGAAGTAACTGGAAATACTCACATACAGATATGTAAAGACACATTGACAGAAAGTAGCCTCTTTGTAACGATAAGTGTGTAACCTGTAATTGGGCGTTCAAGCTATGGGGTGCAGTTTAACATGGGTATGATGTGCTCTTAGACTCTTTAGACAGTTTGGTGCTTTGTGTCTGAGCATGCATGATGAAAGCCACTCTTGAGTTATGTCTGTTTTAAGGGTCTTTAAATCTAGAGTTAAATGGTGTATGTCTTGCTTTTTAACTATACAGGCCTTCATTTCAGGATTTGAGTTCAAAACTAGAGACCGTTTCATTCTTTCTCTGTGACACTCACTGCAGTTCCCCCTCCACCCTCCCTCCCTCATATTTAATCTTATAGTTCTTTCAGACATAAACATGAAAAAAAAGCAATTTTGACTTAGTTTCTGAGTGTTGCTGCAAAGAAAAGTAACAAACATCTGTTTTTACCTTAACTGCATCCATATGTTCAACCTCCCCATCACCCTCCTTCCCAAAAAATTTACAGCCGTATTTGGTGGGTACTGCATACTGTTGAATTAACTTGCTTCACAGTTAGATTAGAGGGTAGGTTCAGAGACTGAAAAGATCTGTGTTAAGCAGTAGCCAAAAGCTGTACTATAGCTACAGCAAGTTTTCCTTTTTTCACTCATTTTCTTTTAATTTGCTTCCTTATTCCCCCCTCTCCTCTTCTCAACCCCCAAGAAAAGAGGATATAATCCAGGAGATTTTTTTAGGAACACTGTATTCTGGTAATCAGATAAATTTTAACTTGTGAAATTTGCTTATGACTTCCGTTTTTACAAATTAATTAACATTTGAAATACCATGTTTGTCATATTAATACGTGGCTTGAGATGCATACTGTGTGGATTATAGTAAAGAGTTAGTTAGCTTGTTTCATTTTATTACTTCTTGTTGTAGCATCTGGAACAATTCTGGCCTTACCAAAGTTTTGTTTTTGTAGAGGATTAACAGGAAGAAAGCTATTTTACTGAGATATTTGAGAAGCAGTGAAACAAAATGTTGAATGATATTATCTTTTACTTTGTGGTGTGCAGCATGCTTTCAGAGATAAGAGTTTGTAGGAGTAAAGGTATCTTTCAACAAAGGTTATTCCTTTCCAGTTATACAGTGCCTCCAATAGATAGAAAATTTCCCAAATATTTGTGCCTGTAGTAATCAAAACAGTTGTACGCTTCTAAGAGATTCAGCAATGTCAGAATACATACCCTTCCTCTGCCATTAGAAGAGGCTGGCCGTCTCTTAGTAATGCTGACTAATGCTGTTAATGCATCTTTCAAGAAAATGAAGTTAGAAGCTGGGCTATAATTTCTTAGAAAGGAAGTTGATGGCTTCTTGACCCATGATCATTTTATTGTATATTCTCTGGTAAGTGGTAGGTCCTTTTCCTTTATCTTAAAGGAGATAATAATTATCTCTCTGAGGAAAGCATTCTGTGCTCCTGGCTTATTTTCTTTGATAGGTTGAATAAAAGTCTGAGTGATATCTGGTGACTAAAATGCCCCCATATTTCTCTTTCTCATGTTATGTAAATTGAGAGAATGTGGATTGATTCTAGCTTCACCACCATCGTATGTTTCTGCTGATGGAGGGAGGTTATCTTGAATCTTCTATATGTGATCCTTCTGACTGAGACATCATCAGAACATGTACTGTTGACGTCTGGATAGACTTTGAATACAATCTGTGACAAGGAACTAATCATTTGGGGGAGCTAGTACAGTGTCTTGGTCAGAATGAAGAAGTCATAAAGAAGTCTTGAAGCTAAAGAAAAAAATCTTTACATTTTTATTAGTAATGAAAAGGAATGCAAGGGGGTTTTCTGCTGAAGTCCAGCTGCAATGTCTAGACACAATTGTTCAGGTGTTGTTGCCTTGATTTTTACTCGAGTTTTGCAAATTTCTGTTGGATCTCTGAAGATGTATGGTAAAGAGAACATACAGATACCATTATCTGTGCCTGTACTCTCTGCACAGTTTTGATGTTTTATCAACCTTTTACCTGTGGTAGGATGTGATCCAAATGTAGATTTTCCCATTTCCATTGGCTGAAAGAGAAAGACTTGTTTCAATGGGCAATTGTATTCCTAGAAATGCATGTTCTCTTAAAGTATGTGAGGACCAAATGGAAGCTAATGAGTCTAGAAGACGTTGTTTGTGCCTAAACTGTAAAACCCAAACTCAAGTTAGATTATAAACATGGATGTGGAAACAGACTTACATACAGACTGAAAATTGAGAATTTTTGGTCTCCTTAGATAGGCTTTGGCAAAAACATTGTCCCATTGGTCAGCAGTTTGTGCTGATGGAACACGTGTTGTGTGAAAATAGGCAATGGCTATTTACTTGCAGGTTGAGCAGAATATTTTATACTTCTTTTTAAGATCCCAGAGGGATTATGCTCTGCACTAAGGCAGGTTGGGAGATGAATAGCTGTTCTGCTGCTGCAGTGTGGTCTGCTCATCTGATAATGATGACCATCAAGTGTGTGAGTAAGCAGTGGAATCATAACTGTGTCTCCTCCAGTTTTTAATGGATGGTGGTGAGTTCCTCAAGGTCTGGACATTGAAAAATAGTGTTGTGACCACTGATTTTTCATTGACTGAAGCAATTTTAACATCTGATTTTTGTTCTACATCAGTATGTGCTCGTTATGATTAATGTATTTGAAATGCTCTGCATTAATACGTTCCTGGGCTTAATTTTCCCTTTCTTAGTACTGGCACTATGTAAGTGAGTATAGTTTGTAGAAGTAGCACTGGAAATTAAAGGACACAGCAGATTCAATGGGTATCACAAAACTCTGACTCTCTTTAAATGTGGAATATGGGACATTTGGGAATGGAAGTTTCTATATTGATTGTAAGTCCATGTAAAAGCAAGTTAACAAATCTGAAGCTTATTATTTCCTCATCTTATCAATTCTATTTTCAGCTCTATCTAAAATAAATGCATGGGAGTTGTGCTTCAAAAAGTATTTTATTCATTTTGAGTAATACGTAGGAAATATGGAGAAATAAATAGATTTTGTAGGTTTGCCCTAAAGATTTTAACGTGCACAGAATAACTTGCATCCAGGACTGTCTGCATGTTGCATCTTATATTCTTCTGGTATCACCTTCATTGCAAAACAGAATTTCAATTTGCTAGTAAAAATATCCACTTAATCTGCAAGTAAACATAGGTAAATCTTTTAATCTGGAAGCCTTCAGCTTTTTACAGGTAGGTTAGAGCTGCTGATCAGTAAGATGTTGCTTTGTTATTGCCACATGTCTAAAGGGACCTCAAATTCTATGCCATTGTGATTCCCTTGATATCTCAAGTCACAACAACCCAGATTTGAATTTTAATTTAGGATGTTTTGTCACTAGGAAGGGGGCTCTGATGGCCTTACTGAGCTTTAGTGTTTCATGAAACTGATACTGCTGTTCCTCAAAAAGTACTCCTTGAATTTCAGCATTTGTATGGCAGATTACACCGAGCTTTTGCTAAATTTATGTATTCACCAGTTCTTTGAAGATTAAGGTGCTTTCCAGAATGGGCAAGAGTCTTATAATCTGACCATAGAGCAATTTGAAGTCCTATTCTGATGAGTTCAGGTATTTCAAAAGCCCTACCAAATGTACTGTTTTGGATGGCACATTTCCTATCTCAGAGCATTATTATTAAGGCCTCAGGTGCATTCTACTTTTGATGTTATTCCTGTAACAGGAGATGACTGTGTTTCCTAGTACTTTATTATTAAGTAAAATAATTGATTTTAAGAATAAGATAAGTGTTGAACCATGAAAAAGAAGAATCTCAGAGAGAAAGAACAATCGTGCTATAAAAGCTAAAAATAAGCTAGTGTTTTTGTGTTCTACCATTCAAGTGCCCCATTTATAGCACTTTACTGAAAGGCCTGATTTTCTGATTTTTAGGACTTGCTAGTAGTGCCTCACCTTAGGTATTCAGCATTACTAGACACTTTTGGGAATGTAGGGCTCGATGCACCATGCAACACAGAGAAATTGAAGTATCAGCCCATATGTGAGCTGATAGCTGACAGCAATTGCAAGGTAATTTTACTTAGTTTAGCTCACAATGAAAGAAATTAATCTAAAATGAATTACTTGAGATTTTCTGTAGTATTAGCATGGTCCTGTGGATATAGTTCAGCTGCTTGGCTGAGAAAAAATAACTTGTTGAATTTTGGCTGCATGATTTTAATTTGAACCAGTGGGCCAGTAGGTGGAAACATGGAAAACAAGTCGGGCATCTATAGGCAAGAGGTATAAGTTCACACATTTAAAAATAAATAACTATTTAGTTAAAATAGCAAACGCATTAAATGGTATCTTCATCTGTGCCCTATGAAGAAAATGATACATTTCAGCATGCTGCTGAAGATACAGTGAAACTTAAAAAAAATGCTGTATTATATCGTCACATTACCCTTTAGTTACATTTAATACTAGTCTTGCTGTTGGTTTAATGAATCCTATTTTTTTTTAGATAAAAATGAAAATTAAAAAAATAGTTTGCTGTAGCTTTCATTTCAGTTCTTGCTGTTGAAACTAGGCGATGCAGTTTAAATAAAATGTAGAATGCTTAATACGTAGAGAAACTTTTAAAAAATTAACTTTTGTGTCTGAGTTACGATACAAACAGGATAAGCCAGTGTTAGAAAGGAAAAATGGAGCCAATAAAGAGGGTTTCTGATTATAATAGCTGGTTTCTGTTTAATATCATTGAGCAGGATGAGGTTTTGCAGAGTTTCTCATGGAAATAGCATCCACAGTACTAAAATGATTACCTCATTCTTAGTACCAGTGCCAAGCACTTAGCCCCACAGTGAACACACGGGGTTGATTTTCAACATGAAACAAGCCAGAAGTGTGGAATGACATTTTCAGGTGACAGTTATGGCTCTATTGCCTGTAATTAGCACCTCTTAACATGCAAACCTGCCTGTGCCTTTTCCAGGCTGTTGAAGCTCAAATACGAAGTTTTGGACAGACCCCTTCCCAACTGCTCATAGAACCACATCCTCCAAGAAGTTCTGCCATGCAGGTGGTAAGTACCACGTTAACTCTTTCTGACCTGCCATTTTGTTCGCTTCCTTTGCTATTTTAAAGTTCCAGTACCTGCTACTTTGCATTTCTTTTATGTGGTCGTGGACTTGTGCTATTAAAAAGAGCAGATGAGTTACGAGTTTGTAGGACTGTGAATGTATGCAATGCTTAACTATTCTTTTATTTATTGCTGGAAGGATTGTATTGATTTCTAGTACAGACCTTTTTTGTCAGTGTAATCTAAGAACACTTCATCAGTTTATTTTGTTAATACCATACCTGTACAGGTGAGAGCCAGTCATCATGGAGACAATTTAGTTAATCTTTGGCAGATTCCCCAAGAAGCATGGATTTAGGAGGTGGAACTTCCTTGTCTTTTCCCCCAGGCATAGGTTTTCCCCTAAAACCAGGATTACTAGGAATTCATGAGCTGAAACTTACATAGCAAAGAATGTGACTAAATGTGTTTTGCAGTAAAGCTAGGGTGATAAAATCCAGGCAGTGAGCATTAGCATGCTTTCCCTTTTACCTCTACTTGTGTCTAATATAATTTTATTATACAAACTATTATTTTATTACTGATTACTTTCCATATCATGTTGTGTGCAGTCCTTGGGTCTAAAATATCATTTGTGTTGTCATAGGTCCAGAACTAAGTATGTTAAGTGATACTGTGACAAGTGGAGCAAATGGTCTGCTAATTCACAAGTTTTTCAAAAGGTTACATTCCCTTATTGTTAAGATGGATGTTTTATCCTGAAATATATATTAAAAAAAAAAGAGAGAGAGAAAGAAAGACATAAAGAAAGAAAGGAGTTTTCTTCATGTATGTTTTGTAAAACATGATCTTTATGTCCTACACAGGCAGACTGAGGTTATTAGATTAAAAACATATCAAAAGTTCAAATGGTTTTAGAAAACTTACACAAAAATCAGAAATCTGTCCAAAGTAGCTTACAAACCTTGCAATCCAAGAGTCTAAGAAATGAAAACTTTGTCAAATTGAGCTACTAGCCTTTCTCAAATGCAAGTATATAAAGGTGTTGTGCATGAGGCTTGCTCAGCTGACTGTCCCCCCCAACACCGTTTGTGCAGCGTGTGCACATTACCCTTTGACAGCTGTGCTGTAGACTGGCTTTGCCCTCGGATCCCATGTACTGTATGGACAAAGCTGACTGTGCTGTTTTGTGATCTGCTGGCCCTTTGCACCTCCCACGTGGTGTCCTAGGGAAGGAGAGGGCCAGCAGACCAGTGCAGTGACCTGCAGTGTATGCAGCCAAGGGACTCTCTTTCAGATGAGCTCTGTCAAAAGAGATCTTGGGGAGCCCAAGCGTCCTCATCATACGTCTATACGCTGGATGTGTCCCTGTCTGTCATGATGCTGTGTACCATGCACTTGCAGTAACTTATGGAGACTTGTTTCAGTAAGAGGAGGAACTTGAGAAGCTGGTTGTTGACGTGTTTGTCAGACCCATTGTTAGATCAATAGATCTCATGCCAGGAAGCAGTCTGTGTGGTTTGATCATAATATTTTTCATGATGCTGAATTAGTAAAGATTTAGTCTGTAATGAAAAAAATGAATTTTGTGAAGTAAACTGTTTCTAACCACAGTGTTTTTTTGGGCTGAGGTACACACAGAAACAAAAACCTTAATTCTCCACTTGCTTTGACCGGTTTTGTGGTTATTAATACATGATTTTATAATAGCACTGTAGTAAGCATTTTAAAAGTAGTGTTCCTGGAGCTGAAATACAGTAAGGATGTTTTCCCTGTCACAATTCTATATTATTTCTAGTTGTATTTTTTTCCTGAGTTTTCTGTTTTCATGTGTGTGCACGTATGCATGAATACAACCGAATTGAAAGCTACCACGTACTGTGTTAAGTGCACAAGCCATAATATACACCAGGTGTAGTAATTAGCAGTCACACGAAGGCTGCCTATTTGTCTGGGTTTGCTGCTGTTGCTGTATCCCCTTGTGTTTTCAACCATCAGATAGCTGGATTTAATTGAGGCCACATCAGATGAGGCATTACTGACACCTTTAATTGAATGAGCATCCAGGGAGGATTAACTCATAATATTGATTGGCTTTTAGCCACTTGCTCAGAAGGGTGTCTGGGTAGCTTATTAGTTGCTTTTATTTACACCTTTATGCAAAGACTGTAAATAGGAATTCATAGAGCAATATGTTTTTCTAAGTACTCTTAATAACTTTTTAAAAAGGAGTGATAATAAAAATGCAAATCTATTTAATTTTTTTATTAGTTCTGTATAAGTATACATTAAATGTATGTAGTTACATACACATATATGTAATGAAATATTGCAGGTGGAAAATAGCCAAGAACACTTCATTTGTGTTCTAATTCAGTTTCTAGAAAAATACAAATACTGGAAGAATACAAATACAATATGGCTACTGGTGGCTAGGATGGTTGTATTTCTACATCTCAGTGGAGTTCTCTTTTTTAGGTACACCACGCAATTGCAAATCCACTATTATTGCATTTGCTTTTCCTCCTTATGCTTGACATCCAGCTCTCAGGTCCCTGATATTTTGATTCGACATTCACACTGTTAGAGATCTTAGTTAAAAAAGTTATTAATCTTTTCAACTTATCAAATGAAAAAAACTAAACCCTAAAAATATCATGGTGAAAATGAGAGTCTGGATTCATTCCTTCCCATTAGTATTTCTAGAAACAACACAGGATAGTCTGTAATCACGTCCACTTTATATTCTTTACAACTGCATTTAATTATGTTTGTCCTTTGAAACACATTTGCAGTGAAATCTTCTGCTTTGCATTCATAAATCTTATTTTTGTACACCAGAAATATATACAGAACATATATCTAGTCTATGTGTGTATCTGTTTATTTTAATGTGCTTTTATGTTCTCATCTGGCTTGTAAAGAATTGTAGTCTGCCAATGTAATGCAACTTGAGACAATCTCTGGGAGCAGGAATTTCTTTTGCTTACTCTTTTTTTTGTTGTTGTTCTTCCCTTCTGGTTTGGCACTGCTTTCCTTCACATGCTATCTCTGTAGACATATATGAAGGAGAATTCTTTTGGCAGAGTTAGGTGATTGGAAACTTTTGGTTTAATCTTCAGTGATCTCGAGCAAAGCCTGTATTTAGACACCCCTGTTCAGTGAGGCGGTCAACTTAATTGTGTACATAGAGAATTTCTACCTAAAATGGTTGTTTCCACAACCCTCTTCACTATTACTGCATTTGCTTTTCACTGCAGCTGCTTTTGGATCTTGTGGGTTTTAATGCAGTCTTCCTTTTCTTGTCCTGTCTTCTCTTCTTCTCCCCGTGTTTTCTTTTCCCATGTATTTGGGTTCTTGTTGTGTGCACTCAACAGTATCTCCTCCTGCAGAGTCCATTGATGTTCACAGACCAAGCTCAACAGGATGTTATCATGGTTCTGAAGTTCCCATCCAACTCCCCTGTCGCTCATGTAGCAGCCAACACCCAGCCAGGTCTGACCAACCCTGCTGTGATCACAGTTACTGCAAATAGGCTATTTGCTGTAAACAAGTGGCATAATCTTCCTGGTAAGTAAATTAAAGTAAGTAGCATAAGAAACCACTGCAATCAAGCAGTACATCTATTGTCTGCTTCAAAATTTGCTGCCAAACTGTTTTAAATTTAAAGTGTGAAGTGCAAGCCCCGTTCACTGATGTGGCATGCTCTTCACATATGGACTTAGTTTCTCCTTAAAAAGGTAATCTGAACTATTGAATAGTGAGATGTGTGGCGTGTAACAACAAACTGTTTCAAAAAAATCTCTCCATGTCATCAGGAAATAAGCAGGAAGACAAAAACAGTATATCACTGCTTGATCATAATAAACAGTTGCACTATTCCTCTTCAATTTACTCTTCAAACAGATGATGGAAACCTGCACCACATCACGTCAGAGAAAAGTTTTAAAGCATGCAGAATTTGGCTGAAGTCTTTTCTGCTATCTTTTTCTTGTTTATTATAAACACCATATTCTAATGTTAAAGCCACTCAATGAGAATTACAAGATAAAAATATGTGGGAAGTCAGTTTCTTTTGTGACTGAAACATCCTAAAGTTATTAGGTGCTTATGTATTTGTTGATATGAAAGGAAAACAACATATCCATTAGCATAGCAATCAATCAAATTCATTATACTTTAAAAAATGTGTTGGATTTGAGAATATAGCCATTCTATTTTCAATTCTAAAGGGACTCATCCTCTTTTCTCTAGCTATGACAGTTTCAGGCCCAAGCCCTGAAAGGTAGTTTTATTTCTGTTCTGTGCAGTAAATCTGGTCAAAGGCTTTTCAAAAAAAGGGGGAAAAAAAGAGCTTCTACTCAAATAACTTACATAGAAAATATTTGCACCAAAGTAATACTCACATCACTAAAATTCCTGCTAAGGTATCTGATTGCATTTTGAAAAAAGACAGATAACTCCCATGCTTTTTCCTGATTCTTACAAATTACCTCTCAACTTCGTGCAAATAGAAACATCTATGTATTATTTCACCCACCCAAGAAATGCTTAAAAAGAAAGGCGGGAAGGAAGGGGGGAAGGGAGGCTTGTCTAGATAACATCGTATGAGCAAGAATTATTTACAGGGCTCTTGACATTTGTTTGAAAGGAGGATGACAATATACTCTCATACCTTGGATGTGTGACCTTGGGCATATAATACCCAGCTTTTTAAAAATGTCTCTGAGGATGTGCCACAGTCAAGGGAAGAGAAAAGATTCTGAAGTGGTACGAGTTGATTTTGACTTCCTCATAAGCCTGCTGGTTGGTCATCTGTGAGAAAGCAAACAACTGTTGAGAGTAGCAACTGGTTTTTGAGTGTAGTAATCAACTATTATGAGCTGAACGAAACCTTCACATATTGTTTTTTTCCCCTCTCTTCTGAAAGGGAGGACAGTAATCTGTGCTTCTGAGTCACTATTTTTTTTATTTAGAGATATTTTATGGTTGTCATGCCTTTATATAATTCTTGAGAAAACCTACAGTTCAAAATAAAAACCCTGATACCAGCCGAATAAAAACCAGAACCCAACGAAAAAACACTCCACCCCACCTCTTTGAGAGCACACTGATCAAGCCTGAAGGCCGTTAGTGGTATACCACACTGAAGAGATCCGGATATGGACACCTGAAACTAATCTTCACTATTGTTGCCTTCAAATTTTATACCAAAATAGGATTTGCTGAGGTTACAGGTCAGGTATCAGTACTACTCTTTATCTCCTGCTGTGGGCTGAGCATTGTCTTTACTAGTGAGGCATTGTGATAAGAATGTTAAGTTGCCAAGTAACTAGTTGTCAATGATGTGTATTCAAAAAATCGTTCCTGCTTTTGTAGATGAGTTTGGTGGCTTTGCTGATGTCTAATGGCACTAGTACCCAGCAGAGGGCCTCTATTTTGCCATGCAGATTTCCTATTTTGTTCTGCTTTAGTGGTTCATCACAGCAGAATCTTGACTTCCCAATTGCTCAGGAAACTGTTCAGTTGATACTAATTTTTATATTAAGCTATGGAGGATAGTTAGAAAACTCATAGATGTAAGTATTCAGCCATTATGTTTTGTTCCACTTGCAAGGACGTCTTGGGCTGTTTGGTGGGAGTTGCTTGTTTTTAGCAAAGCTGTGGAAAAAAAAAAGCCTTTTTTTCTTTTTAAGCACTGAAAGAAAATTCAGGAGGTAAACATCTCGCTGGCATGTCAGGTGCTCAGATGAAATGTAGGTCTGCAGAATTATACATAAACTTCTATGCAAAATTGCAAATAAATGTTTTTCGGTGATAGACAATTCCTTAAATACTGTATGACTATGAGATTTCCCTGTCTGCATCATAAACTGACATATTAAAAAAATGTCCTTTGTGCTTTACTTGTTCAAAGCAGTGCTTTAAAAAGTAAAGGAGAAAACAGTATTTGCTACAGTCAGCAGATGGTTGTCACATTTTGTTTTCAGTGCTCTTTACCACTTAATTTTGTTTTGTTGCGACAGGAGAGGTTGCCAGTAAAGCATCTGCTAGAGCTTATGGCTCAGGACCGGAGCTGCTGCTGATGGCATACATTCAGAATAGCACTAATCTAAAATAAATGTTTAATAAGCAGCCTGTGAAAGCACCTGGATTTTTTTTTTAATGGTGTAGAAGAATCTTGGACGGTAAAAAAAAAAAAGGACATAATTTTGATGTACAAAATGTATGTGGCATCACATATTAAAAAAATGCAGAGTTTTAAAATCTTCTTTCCTGCATTCCAGCTCATCAAGGTGCTGTACAAGACCAGCCTTACCAGCTGCCAGTGGAAATCGATCCTCTCATAGGTCTGTCACTTCCTTCTCTCTTTGCGATTCATTAAGCTCTGTATGGTGGCCCTGAAGTGTAGATTACGGTTGTTTTTCACTTGCTGGTTGCTGGGAATGGAATTTTCCTGATAAACCATTTGCATGCAAATTGGAATGCAATGAGCTGTGGCTATGCTGGTATTTCATCAACTCCCCCTCGTTGGTTTGCCTAATTTGAACAGGCCTAGGACGCGTGTCAGTGAAAATTAATATGGATGCTGTAATAATGTGTGATTGAGAATGTGCATGAAGTACTGTCAGGATAATATTGGATCTTTTCATCACTCAGACTTGTTGATGAGCAGGAGCGAGGCACGTTATGATGAATTGGTGCACTGGTAATGTGATGGAGCTCCTTTGCTGAGGAAATTTTCATAATAACAGTGGGGTTCTTAACTGCACCGTGTTGTGAAAAATAAAACCATGGTGCCAGGGTTTCATCATTAAAGGAGATCAATCCTTTCTTCATAGACCTGCTGTTCAGGCAGAGGGGATTAATGTGTAATTGCAAAGCGGTTTCAAAGTTGAAATATATTGCCCACTCAGTTTTAGTATTGAGATATTAGTATTCATTTTTCAAGGGTATTGCATCTTTTGATCACCATCACTAGTTAAATTTGTGTATGTTTTTCTTTTATTAAAAAGGGGTGGAGGAATGTCTAACTTCCATTTAATGACTCAGTGTAATAGATTCAATTCATGACTTTTTTTTATAGAGGTTTATTAGTTTATATAGAGCTGATTTTTCTATTAGCATGGTTAGAGTTTGATCAGTTCTTTCATAGCAGCCCCATACTTTGGGGAGTGTATCCTTGACTGTACTTGGGAGCATGTAGCCTGGCAAATGGAGCCTTCAACGTGATCAACACCCGAAAAGTCTTTACAACCTAGCTCCCAAATATAAACAAATTGCACAACAGTTCACAGGAGAAAAAAAGAGATTTTTTCATTTTTTCCCCCCAATTATATTAGAGTACAAACTTAGCTCTGTTTTTTAAACTGTCAATGGTAATTTAAGTGAAAAAGAACTAAAGCAAACAAATATAAAAGTATGGAACAGAACAAAAATGAACTTCTTTAGATAGGGTGGAATGAGAGTTTTGTCAGCCAGTGAGAATTAATTTCAAAAACAAGTATACACATCAGTAGGAACTGCATAGTATCGGTCTATAGATATAGACTGTTGCTGTGTAGCCATTTTGCTAGATAAGCTCTATGATAATTAAGTCAGGAACACTCTGGGCATATTAAACCATTTTACAGAGCTGATAAAATTGAAATGTTTTCCAAAAGTTTTTTGAAATCAATTCCCTCTGAATAATGGAGTAATTATAATTTATAATGAGTAAAACGTGCTGTAACTCTGTTTTCCTTCTTGAAATAGATTTCATCCAAAAAAATGTTTAGAGCAGGAAATGTGTATTCTTCTTTAAAGCCTGCAATCAAATAGATCTTAAAAACAAATATCACAGTAAAAAAAATCCAAACCAGACAACAAATCACACTGAGCCTGATGATTTTTCTACCCTTTGTGAAGAACGAATTTCTTATTATCATTTGCATTTTTCACAGTTTTCAAGATTAAAATACCATTTTTAGGCATATCTTTACTTTAAAATATACTTTTCTTTGGTGTAAACACCTTTAAAATTAACACTCTGGGTTCTGAAAAATGTTTTAAATTCTCTTCGTACAATAGATCTCAAGTCAGCCTTGTGATTACATTGGACATAGTTTAAAAGGTTTAAAGGTTTCTTTGTCACTGTTAAGTAGCATCATTGGGTACAAGCAAGTAATTATGTAGATAATATTAAAGGTTCTTAATTGTGGCTAGACACATTTACCTAGAAATGGCACCTAAGAGGACTACAAAATTACACTTTTATGGTTATAGCAGGAATCTTGTTGCTGTCTTAGTCATAAGGAGGAATTCATGCTTTCCTCATTTTCCAGTTGCACAGGAAGATATAAAACAGTAACGTCTGATATGATGTAGATTATAGACCTCTTTTTTTAGGTGAAAAGTCTTTTCAAAGTCTTAGCTGTACTGAATACATTGATCTGAACGTTTCTTTGGTTTTATTTGCCATTATTTTGTCACAGTAATAAAGAGCACTTTACTGTGCTTTTATTAAGCACTGTTGTTGCTCTTTAAGTGGTCCCTGCAGTGATCAATGCCCTGTTATGTGTTACCTGCACAGCAAGTAACAGTACCTTACAGAATTATTTGCTACTAATATGGACAACACAGTATCAACATTTCATACATAATGAAAGCATAAATAAGTTAAGGTTTTGATACAGAGTAAATGGAATAAGCGCAAAGCTTAGGGGATGGTTAGCCTCTGAGAATAGAAAGAAGATTAAGAACAAATTGTCGAGAAGAACACTGGACCAGTACAGAGACAGGGCCCACAGTCCACCTGGAATGGAAGTGATGGTGCTTCGAGCAGTTGGCAGACAAACCCAGGCTAAGGAGGACTTACTTACCTGGCATGGGGGCCAGGTTCCCTCAAAAACAAAGCATATTAAAAGTTCTCATTACAGAGTAGGATTTTCATGGTATATACCTATTGGGACCTATATAAACATACATAAATGCATGAATTAATAAGACAAAATATAATACAAAAATATGTTCCTTGATTACTGTCTATTCTGTTGGTTCACAATACAAGATTACATGGAAAAAACAAAAAACACAGCAGGTGACCAAAGTAGGATAAATATTATTTCTCAGCTCTAAAGCAGGTTGTGGATATGAGCTCATTAATTTCTGTGCAGTGCTCAAAATGTGTGAAGTGCTCTGTAAGAGCCTGGTAGTAATATTTGTTGCTGTTATTCTTTTTAAATTACAATGCTTGCAATGAAACACTACTTGTATACAGTTTTAAAATCATAAGTCTGTTCTTTGCTGCATTGGAGCCACTATATAGCGCTGTACATACACATTTTTAATTTCCTATGCTAGAAATTTTGGTGTGGGAAGCTTATTACATTTTTATGTATTTTTCATTTTTGCAGTCTTTCATTTATATTTGTCAGTTACATTTTATTTAAAGAAAGGATTTCCTCTATTTTAGAATATATAGTACTAGGAATTATCATTGTTCCCAGAAGTGTAATTAGTATTTTACAGTAAAAACAGAAAGAAAATATCCCTGCCACAAAAACAAGTAACAGCAGTAAGAAATAGTTTCGGTGTGAGCATAAAGATTCTAAAATGTGCTTTTGTTCTTTGTACGTGGATGCTGAAATTTCTTGATTTCTGTGTCTTTCTGTTCAGCCAGCAATACAGGTATGCACAGAAGGCAAATCACTGACCTTTTAGACCAAAGCATTCAGGTACATTCCCAGTGTTTTGTCATCACCTCTGATAATCGTTACATCTTGGTCTGTGGCTTCTGGGACAAGAGTTTCCGAGTTTATTCTACTGATTCAGGTAATGTATTTTTAAAATATGGGAATAGCCTGAATGATTTTCTGTTCATCATCATCCTGCTGTTTCAAATAAAGAAAGAATGGGGAGGGTGAGAGGGGGTGGGAGGAGAGAGTAGAGTGTGTTTATTCACCTACTGATAAATATTTGTCAGATCTTTTCTTTCTACCTCTACTGTGTATTGTATACCATCGTGTGTTTTTTTGTTGTTGTTGTTTGTTTTTGTTTTTTTGAATGAAGGCAGACATAAGTCAAGGAGCTCTTACTTAGCCATAGCATCGCACTTCAAATCCATATGACTGTGTGAGAGGCATGCCTGCTGTTACACTGTAGTTTCACAAGTAAATGCCTCTAATGGGTTTTTGTGAAGGTTGGTGTATGAGGAGAATTAACTGTACTTAAAGCACTTACTTGAATTTAACTCTGGTTGGCTTTAAGCACCAGAGATTTTCTTTAAGGAAATACAGGCAAGCATCACAGAATAAGTACAAACCCTTCTACCTTAAGTTCGAAAGGGAAGTCTTGAAATCTGGCAAAGAAATACTCATGAAAACCTTTGAAAGCTATGGTATACTAGAAAAATTGATCCGGAGCTACTGAATTCTTTTGTGTAACATAAGCTGATCAAAGTAATGGGTAGCAGTAAAATTAGTCCGTCAACCAGCATGTATCCAAACAGTTGAAGTCACACATGTATCATGCTAAATAGAAAAGAATCTTTGAGTGAAAGAGCTGCGGGAATTTAAATGCTATGGAGCCCCCAGAAAAAAATAAGTATGATTTTTTCCCTTTCATTATCTTATAATGGGAATAGTGACCTCACTGCAAGGTACTTCTTTGGGATTAATGACCCGGTGTGGTTAATATGTGTGTGTGTGCGTGCCATCAAGCTTTCCAATAAGTTATTAATCTGTAGGGAATATCCTACATGTTTGTCATCATTTCTTAAATACATTAGTTAATGGTGTTTTTCACACTTGGCAAACCAAAATATTTTACAAAACAGGATGGTCTTTTATGCAAATCTGTTAAGACTAAATCTCATGGCATATTTTAGCAGTACAGCATATCTGTCATCTTTGCGCTCTTAAAACCTTAAGTATAAATGAGAAGTTCCATTTGCTTTATGTTGACTGGCTACAATTCATTATACAGACATCTGGTTAGACCTGTTTTAGTTTAATTTTCTCACTGATGAAAATAAATTTTTGTGAAACCTGTGAATTTAAAGATCTCCAGAAAATTTAGTTAACTACAATAAATAGTGTATATCCTTGATTTATATGAACAGATAGCTTTCTTTTGATGTTGGAGGATTTATTTTATCTTATATCTATGGAAGGAAGCTATATTATTTCACCTGTATCAGTCTTAACTATACATACTTCATTAAGTTATGCCCTCTGTGTGTAAGTCAGATATGCTAGGCACCTTGATACTAGCATAACTAATTATGGTATAAAGCAAAGCACAGTTGTCAAAAAGGTTGCAGAAAAGTTGTCTTTTGTGTGTCTCCTGTTTATCTATATAGCAACTCTAGCTCTAGCTTAAATCACGTAAATTCAGTTGTAGTTTATTTTGCTTGGAATTAAAATGAGAATAGAGCAGTGAAATGCTTACTCTGAAATCAGCAGAACAGCAAGGGAGAAAGGTGATATGATCAGTAAAGCATATTAGCAAGTTATCGCAAGAGTTGAATTCAATTATATTTTAGCTCTTACAGGAAAAGAGGACCTTTCTCCTATTAGATTTTGGGGGGGTTGTTTTTAGCAGGAAATACTTTTAACATAAATCATGGGTTCTCAGCACAGCTAGCACAGCAGAAGCACAATAAAACCTTCCTCCAGCAGTGGTAATGATTTCTAGACAGCTTTTGAGATTCAGTAGTGCAGAGACTTGAGTCTTATTTTTATTTTAATTATTTGTAGCACAGCTGTCAAATAAAACATTAACTAGAAAATTTGTTCTGTCAAAAAGGGATATCAGAGTGAGTATGGTAATGTTTGATATTACTGTATAGAGAGGACAACTCTTATTAAAGGGAAGAAATTAGAAAGTAGAGGAACTCTTATGAGATTAATGATTTTTTTTACTAATATGAAGAAGAAAACAAACAAAAGTGTATTTCTTACTTTGATGATTTTGATGGAATTGACTGAACCTTGGCTCCATGATAACAAAGTAAAACTAGCAAGTACAACTACATGAACAACTGTCAAACAAATAGCCTTGAAAAATGTTTGTTTTCAAGAACAGAACCTATAAACATAGAGTATAATTGAAAGAGAAATCTCTATAACTCAGCAATGTTTATAACATAAACTTGTGTTCTAAGAGCATAAATCACCTCAGGTATTTGAATACCTAAGGGTATATAACTGAAAAATATGTCATATAGCTAAATTACTTTCAAATCTAAACCAGGTAATTGCCAACTTGAATTTTCAAGGAAAAACATACACTTTTTAAGATGTTCTTGTGTGTTGCCAAAAGGAGGTTATGTTGCCTGCGAGTGTTTCATTGCTCCCTTCTCAGCTCTGAAGTTCAGTAATTTCTTCTGACCAAATCTGTTGACTGGTCAGCATCTGAGACACTTAAGTGACTCGTTGGCCCAAAGCAAAGCCTTGTTATACAGAGGTGACTGCTACAGAGTGCTGTTATAGACTTACAGAGGTTAGTGATAGAAAGACCTACTTGATCACTCTCCTTAGAGATACAAGGTAGATCTGTACTGTAGGTATGCCTTCATGGGTTTTGTCCCTTCCAGTCTGAACATGCTCATGAGATAATACCTCATTTCACAATTTCTTCTGGAGGATTCTACTTAACTTACGAGTTTAGCCAGTGTTTCATTTTAAATCCTATGTATAAGTTTCCTTTAAATTAAATTTCCTTTAAATTATATCATGCTATTCTGTTTTCTCTTCATGTACCAATGTAAATAATCCTCCTTTTGGAAGATACTCATACCTATGTCTTGCTTTTGCTGGTTTTCTCCACTTTAATGCAATTAACTTTTTGATCTTCTGTTATAAATCAGGCTATTGACATCCTTGTTCTCACTTAGGTCTTTTGTTACTATTCATTATTAAGTGTTATGTATTTATTAGTTATGAATACAATGCCCTTGTATTAAGTGTTATGTATTTATTAGTTATGAATACAATGCCCTTGTAGTGTGTAGAAAGAGCTATGAATGCTTCCCACTACCTATACTATATGATTGACCAGCTTTTGTTAATTCATGCACCACAAGATGTTATTGAGACATGCCTTATTTGAGTCCCAACACTAATTTGTGTTGCTACTTGTCACATTACTAGTTATTATTTTTAAACACTTTTCAGAGCATTTTAATTCAAGTACAGTAGTACTGAAATCCTCCTCCCCCCCTTCCGCCCCCCCTCTTTTTTTTCATATATCATTGATTCTGCCAAAGCAGGATCTCTTTTATCCCTTCTGTTCTTCCGAATTCATTACTAAGTTCAGAACACAAATGGATGCATGGTCATTAAGGCTGAGAAAACCCATGTTACTTGTTAGTGGCATTACATTCCCTTGTGTCATTGGATGCAGAATTTGGCCTAGCCCAAGTTACCTGAATGGGCCAAGTAGGCTCATACGAAGCATGTGTGGGTGCATCTTTTGTCCTTTCCCAACAAGATCTGCAATTGTCAGGCTTCAGCATATCCAGTGAGACGGATTTTAGTGCTCACACTCTCATTTCATAGAACCATAAACGCTGCTGAAAGATCCAAAAACCAGTGAGGCCCCTGAAGTGTTTGCTGTGTAGGAGCCAGTCTCTGGCAAGTGATCCCTTTGTCTTCAGCCAGATTGCTGAAGACGGAGCTTTCCCCACCTGTTTGTTCTCCCTCTGGCAGGGTGGTCTGGCAGAGATCTCCAATGTCGACCTTACACATGTTCACTCTTCCACATGCAAATCTGCTTTACATGAGCATCCAAATTTACGTTTTTATCTGAAAATATTGTCCAGTTTAGTTAACGTTAAAGAGTAATTGTGATGTTCATGTTTATGTAGACTCCTGAAGGACACATTTTTAACTGCCTGAGATTTCCTTTCCTTTTAATGTTATATGTGCCTGACAAGGGCCAACGTGTTTGTCCTATATGAATAGATAAGCGTTATCTTTTTTTTTTTTTCCTGCATTTGTCTTCAGAGATTTTATGGATATTACAGAATTTTTTAAAAGGGAAGGATGTTGGTTGAAATAAGTGTAAATTTTTTTAACTGAATCTCTTTTTTTCTGTTTAAGGATATGCTCAATAGCTGGATATGCTATAATTTGTAGGCAGTTCTCATACTACCAATTTCTTATGGATCCTAAATGTTCTGTAGCATCTTCTGCTTCCATTTCCCACATCATCATCATATTTGTATTTTTCCTGTCATTTTCTTCATAAACTTAACTTAAAGAAAAACCACGGCATGATCGGCCTTTGAATTAAATATGATCTTTATGGACTGAAGCCTTTTTTTTACAGCTTGTATATAGGCTAATCACTTTTTAAATGTTTCCATCAAGTTATGAAAAAGAGTACTACTATCCACTATAGTTTTTCTTTGAACCTATTTTTATACAGAAAATATTTCTAAAACATTTTGTAATGTATATAATGTGCCTGGCAAAGCATTAAAGTGTACTTTTAAAACAATGGATTTTATTTGTTTCAGGGAGACTGATACAAGTAATATTTGGCCACTGGGATGTTGTAACCTGTCTTGCTCGTTCTGAATCCTATATTGGAGGAAATTGTTATATTCTGTCAGGATCACGTGATGCAACACTGCTGCTTTGGTACTGGAATGGCAAAACTAACATCATTGGTGATAATCCAAGAGGTAAGCAAAACCTGTTTTATAAGGAAATTGTCTGAAAATGACTTGGATGAACATCTTGTGAAACAAATTTTTAGGAAACGCTGATGTCAAAATACAGTGTTTCCTTTTTTGTAGTTGTGGTCAGTTCTAGTTTAAAAAGTTGAGTATAAACAGTGCTTGTTTTACAGCATGAGTAGAAATTTTTAAAGTTAAGTGATGCTGAACATTACAAATGCATTCTTGGTCTTGTGACTCATTCAAATGGGGAGGAGTGGCTCTGGGAGGGAGAGAAAAGAACTAGTGTAATTCCTTTTCAATCTGGATAGATCTTTTTCTCTCCACGTGATGATTTCATGACAGACCTGCATTTGGATTGTTTAAAACAAACAAACAAATGATACATCACTCCAATGCAGACTGTATTCTATGCAACTGTAATCTGATGCTCATAGGTTCTCATAGTGGTATCTCAGCTATCAATAGAGTTGTGCAAATACTGCATTTTAACTTAAACCATGGTCATTGTAATGAGATGTGTAATGGCCTGAGCTGGATATTTAGGTGAAAGAAGGGGAGACACATGGGAAGGATTAAAGAAGCAGGCAAAAACTTATTTCACACTTTGGTAGAGTGCTACGAGCCTAATCCTTGCTGTCATGTACTAGGCATTTTAATTGGTTCCAGTGCAAGCAACTAGGCTCAAACCATATAATCAAACTAATAAGTCAGAGTAATGCTGCTTCCGCCTAATTCAGTTTCAATCGCTCCTCAACCAAATTCACTTCACACTTCCCAAAGATTTTGATCTCTTCCATCTTCCTCCATTTCCCAAGGAATCTCAAATCTTTTTACTTACGGAAATTCAGTCTTTTAACTCATCATTTCCTGTGGAAAATAATGAAACTACATGACTGTTCAATGTAACTGTGCCTGCATTATATACTAGACAAGGTAGAAAGTGATCTTGTAATTATGCCAATTTTACTCCTCACAAAAAATAATTTCTGATTCCCAAAACAAAGAAGAAGGCAGACATATAGCTTGAGAAAAATCCTTAAAGAGACAGTTCACAGCTCACAGAGTTCAGGCTTTTTAGACGGCTGGTGAGAACTTACCTGTGTGAGTAGAGGGGGACATCATGGCCAAATAATGGTTCTGTTCTCCTTGTTCAGCCAAAAAGAAAATGGCCTGAATAGAAAGGGGTGAGAAGCAGTATATTCTGTCTTTCTTCAGAAGAGTGTTTTCTGCCATTCACTTAGTCTTCTCTGACTAGTAAGAACTTACCTTCTGTCTGCAAAAGACAAAATGGACATCTGGAGAACAAGAAGTACTGTTACATCTGGCATATACTGCAGTTACAACTAGCTTATGATTTCATATAATGTCAACAATATCCAGCATCCTCCAAGTTATTCAGTTTGGTAGCGTGTTTCATGCTCAGTCTATTACCCAACTGGATTTATTTGAATTTGGGAAAAGAAAAGAAAAAGAGAGGGAGATGGTTCAATTGACACTGCATCCTGTGAACTATTCTGAAGAAGCACAACTGTTTAATATTGGAATGAATATCTGACTAACATGTAAATTGTTTGATGTTCATTGTGCATTTGAGAACTATTCAAAAATTGCACAAGATTCAGAGGTTCTGGTCATGAAATTGCAGGAACTTCAGGCAGAGTGTAGTAAGCAGTCTATCAGAATTATTCCTCCAACAGTCTGATTCAAGGGATGGGACCTTTTGAACAGGGCTAGCATAATTTTATGAGCATTGTTAAAAAATATGGCGTTGGTTTAGGAACAAAATCTCTGCACATACTTTATATGTATGTATTTTGCAATCTGTCAATTTAAAGAAAATGCAAACTTTTCACTATTTTTGCAGAGCTTGTAAACCTGAAAACTCCCAAAAGTCTGTGAAAGGAACTTAAGACCTTGACAGATTAGTCAAATAAGCTTGTAAATCCTAAAGGGAAAAGCTGTCCTTTTGAGGAGAAAACTTGAGATACTCCTAGATGAAGGAGTGAACATCTGTAGGTGTCTCCTTACACTGTTTTCAAGGCTTGCAAGAACAGCCCATCTTTGCAATTTCTAGGCCTGTCCTGAGAAGTTCTTGTTGAGTACTTGCCACAGTATTTGAGACTTGCCTGTTTTGTGAACAAGGCTTTGAGGCTATGGGCTTCTTTATGACCTTGGCAGATCACATGCTGAGATTTTGTAGCTGGTAGTGTCTGACTAGAGTAGGTCTGTATGTTTTGTTTTAATCCATTGACCATCTTCTCTAATGCAAATGTCTACGATACTAAAATTTTGCAGTTTTCAAAGTTAATCAAAGTTAATGCTAGATTATTTTAACTATTGATGATTCTCTTTGTAATTCCTAGTCCTTGCACTTTAAGGGAGATACAATGGTTCCTATGAATACTATTTTTTTATTTTTTATTTTTGGGATGTAACATGCCTGGAAAGCTTTGTAATGAATTGGAATCTCATGGCACTATACATTGGCCTAGAAGTGTATAGCAAAAGACAGTTTCTGCTTCAAAGAGATGGTAATCTGGGGATTTAATTTTTCCCAGAAATAGCTTTCTATAGGCGTCTCTGTTCAATCAAAATCAAATATTTTTTTTTGAAAACGCAAATAAAAAGAGCTGTTTCTGCTTAGTTCTGATTTTGTCAGAAATGAAAGCACCAGTAGATTTGTTGGGATTTGAGCTCCGTTACTGCAACTGTATCTTTGATCCATTTGTGGGATGCTATTTAACTTGTCCGGTGTTGTTTCTTTGTGTTTGTAGCTTATGATTTTTTTTACTTTGATGTATATTTTATTCACGCTTTAAATGATCATTATTCATTGTAATTTTAGATACTCTCGGAGTTGATACTTTCATATTTTTTCTTTATTCAATTATCTCTAATTTCTATCTTAAAAATGACTTCACAGCAACAGGCATCTAAATAGCCATGATTGTAGCCAAATCATGTAGCTAGAGAGGTTTGAGCAAAATAATCTAAACCAGGAACATTTCTTTCCTTCTTTCATAGTTCCTAGTGCCTCTGATATATATCAGTCAGCAGAACAGTATGACCAAGTTACCCTAAATATTATCCCATTGGGCACCCACTTCTCCAACCAGTTACATTTTATTTCAGGTCCTTTATCTGGGTTCATTACTTTAGGAAGCACTGAGCTCTTGATCTCTGGCTGCATGTATTCATGTTTTAGAATGCTACTTAACTCAAGCTGACAAGCCAGGTGGGCTATGCCTTATGTGATAAATAAGTGTTTTGTTTTATATTCTTTATCAAGGACAATTTTCTGGCCAACTGGACTGTATGGAAAATTCTTTACATTTTTGGTTTAACAGAAGAAATATGTTACTGAAATAGTCATTATTTACATTCTTTAATTTTTAACTTTTAAGCTGAACTCTTAAAGAAATGATACGCAGTCTCACCGTCTGCTTACTTTATATACCTCTCAATTGCATTGATCAATTTAAGCCAAATTTGATGAATTTAAATCTCAAAGATACAAATTCCTACATGGGACACATCTGCTGGAAACTATTTTTATTCTTCACCAAACAGCTTGATTACATTTAGGTTAAGTCCTTTTTTCCTTCTTCTCAAATTAAAACCTGAAATTCAAAAAATACTCCACCATGCTCTTTGATCAAATGTAGGGTTTATTCTTTCTAAATAAATTGTTTTGGAAAATGTGGAAACATAGCAGTACTTCACTTCGGTGCACAGGCATTTTCTGTTGCAGAAATGTTTTTGTGGACAATTTCTGACCAAGCCTAGAAATAATTAAGAACAGAGCAAAGTATCTGAAATAGTTGTATCCTTTAGAAAAGCCCTGAGCCATGTTAAGTTCACATTAATTAGCATAATTTACTGTGGAGATGTGAAGTCACTTTGGATAGCATAAGGGCCTTTTATATTTCTCTGCTTGGCATGCGGCTGGCTTTGGGAGGTGGGGGAGGCAGGAGGGAGAGGATGCAAACCCTCCCCTTAGTACCCCTTGAAGCCCATGTGTGATCTCTGTCACAAGGTTGGCCTTTGCATATTTAGAGACTCAGATCTAATAGCAAAGTACCACTTGGGGATGTGACATAATGTTTCAGAACCCATAATATTCCTGAATAAGGTGGTATTATGTGCAGAGGGTACTCAGAGAGGGCGGTGCACTTGCAGAAGCATGCAAGGTTTTGCACTTGGCCAGCCTAGTGCAATGGGATGGAGGGGAGGCGAGAAGTGGGGGGTGGCAGGGAGGGAAAAAGATGAGAGAATTCATTTGCATACAAATGGTCTGCATCACTTTCAGATCCTACTCTCTCTTTGAAGCTCAAGTGGCAACTCAGTGTTTGGACATTTCCTAGGCTGAGGGATTGCATTTTACTTTGTAATGACTGATACATAGGAAACAGAGCTGACAGGAACTTTGGTCACTCTTTCCCCAAAGAAAGCTTTGGGAAAACTACATCAAAACCATTCTTGAGTGATGTTTGTCAGCCTGCTATTAAAAACTTTGGCAGATATGTTTTGGGGCTTTACAGGCCCCAAAGCCCTATCATTAGAAATCTTATCCCAGTGTTCAGACTACTGTCCAGGTTCTTTTTGTTTGTTTGTTTGTTTGGTTTTATTTTATTTTGTTTCAGTTGAATTCTGTCACATATATTTATTCTTTGTGTAGAAAACAGATTCATTCTTTCTGTGCAACAACAACTTATTTGGATTACTATGACCCACAAATCTTTTCTTCCAGACTTAACTAACCCATCTTTTTCTGGCTCTTGCCATAAATCATGTTCCTCTAAACCTCTGATTCTTTTTTGTTGTTGTTGTTCCTCTTCTCTTCAATTGTCTGTCTTTCTCAAAGTAGACATTGCAGTTGAAGCCCTTCTAGTAATAAGTAGAAAAGAGTCAGTTTTACAGAGCACTACTTCTCACATCCATGTGGGGTACCTGTTTGTTTCAAAACAGCACAACTGTTAATTCTTTAAAAGTTAATTCTTGTTTGAAGTGTTTGAGCCAATGTAAGTTTCAGTCTTCTCTGAAGAATCCCTAGCTACTCTTCCTCTGTGCAGTTTGACTGTGGAATCTTGTTTTTACCCTTCCGAAATTATATATATTTTTAGACAGTTTCTCCAATTTCTTAAATGCATTCAGAATTCTCATCTTGTCCTTGCAGCAACTCATGTCTGCAAATGTAATTTGCAGTCTTATTCTATCAAATTGGTCATTAATGAAAATGTTAAACATTGCACAGCCCAGGAATATTCATTGACATATTTACCGTTTTGACAATGAATAGCTTTTGGAATACAACTTTCCAATTGGCCTTTTACCTGACCTATAGTACCATCTTCTAAACATGTGCTTCTCTATTTTCCATATGAAATTGCTCATGTGAAACTGCCAGAATCCTTACTAAAGTCAAAATACGTGGCATCTCCCTGAACACAAATCCGATTACTTGCCATCGCAGGAAAAAAAAAAAGCTTAGACATGATTTTTTCATGACAAATCCAAATCAGTTGTTACTCTTCTCCTTGTTTTCCTCGAGGAAAATGTGTGTGTTTATATATAGAAATGTTCTGACAGTATTTTTATTTTTCTGACTGAATTAAGCAGACAACTGTCTAATTTCTCACTTCTTCCTTTGCCTATTTCTTAAAGATAAACAACACAATATATATATATATATTATTTTTTTTAACTCTTCTTTTTTCTTTTTTTCAGAACCTTGCCCAGTCTCCCAGGTACAACTCTGGGATTATTTAGTTTCATTTTCAAGATATCCTCATATCACTATTATCAGGCCAATTGAGTTCCAAACATTTACCTCATTTTAGGTATTCTCTGAAATGGGACAACAGTTCTTGTTGCTGCTTTTACTTATGTTCGTTGTCTGACTGCAGCTTGCCTTCTCATTGAAGACTTTTATTGAGATACTTTGAAATGCCTGACATCATCTATTGATATTGCTTGCTTGCTGTTTACTGAATAATGGACCAACTTCTCATGAACATCCTAACATTCTTTTTGTGTTTACAGACTGACTGTTACTCCTGATGTCATTGCTAGTTGTACCTCATCTTTCCTTGGCTATCCCATTTTTGTCCTTGCTTGCTCGTACCTTATCTCTTAGACCAGTACACCTATTTTGATCTTTCTGCCTGACTTTTTCCTGGAGAACTTTTTTTCCTTTTCACTGGAGAACAGTTATGCCAGCTGGTATCTTGTCTGTCTTACCCTTCTTTTACATTAGAGCAGTTCTTGCTAGTATCCATTTTATCTTTTTCTTTGTTTTTTCTGTAGACTTACTTCCCATGAGATCTTACAGGGCAATGCTCTGTATATGTTGAAACTTTTCTTACCAAAATACTTTAAAAATTATCTTGTTGCCCTTGTTTTTTCACTTATAAAGCATCTTGAATGTTCTCGTATCTTCTTCACTTTTTTGTAAGCTCCTTTCACCATCAAGTTTTTGATCTGCTTTGCTTTATTTGTTATAATCTTATCTAGAAGGTCATCTCTAGTAATGTCTTATAAGTTAAAAATTGTCACCAAAAAAATTGCTACAAAGAATTTCTTGTAATCCTTTACCAACAAATGTCTTACTAGCTGGAATATCCCATTTCCTCCCGCCTTCTTAGTGATTCCTCACCTCTGCACACTAGGTAGAGACCGATCAGAATAGTGAACGTCGATCTATCAATCAAATGTCTTCAAAGTTGTTTTTTTCGTTGCAATTGTCTTCTTTGGCTGTACTTTCTTGGTGTACAGTGGTAAATTTAATAATCTTCATTTTGTTTATGCTTATCAAATGGTAAGCATTTTCACAGCTGAGGTGAAGATAAAGTGCTTTTCTGTTATTCTTGCACTATATTCATAGACTATGATGCGACTATTCTGTTGCTTTTAAAATTTATACAGATTTGTTCATAATTATTTTAAAAACCAAAAATATATTTAATATAGAAATCTGTTTTGCTTAAAGATATTAAGGGTTAACCAATAAAAGTATCCAGTACTAATGAAATATAGAGACTCAGTGTATAACTGTATTACTACCACTAATACTAATGTGATCTCTTCTGAGTTATTGCATTGATCTTCCACACATATGTGAATAAAACAAATTATATTACCTCTTTTATGTTAGCCCATAAAACTAGAAAATGTTACTCTCTGTATGTACCACATTTGCATCATGAGGATTGTGGTGGTGCTTTCATTGCGTAGTTTTATATTTTTAGAGGATATTATATTCAGGTTTTCTGAAGTGTGTTAGAGAAATTAAATGCTTTTAGTAGTGTAGCTGTGTAGCAGGGCACATGTGGGATTGTAAGCACGTGATTTCATATTTAAAAAGAATTACTGGATTTAACCGAGATTTAATTGAGAGGATTCATAGAACACTTTTGCTGTTGTTAACATGTAGCATATCTTCCTTAAATATAGATTTTAAAAATACATAATCTTTTCAATTCATAAAATACAGAATCTCCCAAAGGACTCAACATTTAATCACCAGTTTCCTGTCTTGCCAAAGAACAGTCTAGCTACTCTCTAAGCTACTTCTGAAAGAACCTTTTTTTTTTTACAGATACTTTTTTTGAAATGCTAAATCAGCATTTCAATTTCTGAAAGACTAGTTTTCAATTAACATGATTATTAAATGAAAGTTATGGTTTGGAGACTAAAGAATTCATTAGCTTAAATTGTATTAGTTATTATAGCAAAAGGAAAAAAACGCTATTTCAACTGCTATATACATTTTTCATTTTGAAAATTCAAACTTTTAATAAATGCTTGATAATTATTTTTTCTTGTGAACAATGCAGGTGATTTAAATTTTGAAAATATGTCTTGAAGGGCATCTCTGCATTTGTTGATATAGGAGTAATGTCATAGATAATAATTTCTGCGTACTCAGAGACACTATTCCTATAAACCTGAATGCTATGAAGATTTACATATGTGCTTGCCTTTGCATACAGTGAAAAGTCACAGATTGCAAGTAGTTCTGCCTGATGTTAAGTCGGTAGCAAAAAAAACTCTTTACCTTCTTCCCCATCCTTATCCTCATCTTGAAATATACCTACATTTTGGTTCCCAAGTTTCTCCATCATACAGACCTTTGTTTTCAGTTTCAAAACCCATGTTAATAGAGAAGATATTCCAAATTTTAAATAATGTTTATAGCATAAATATTTATTTAGAATTTAACAAAAACATTTTGGGAAGTAGTTTACATAACATTGTCTTTTCTTAAAAAAAAAAAAAACAGTATTTGGGAAGTAGTTGTAAAAATTATACCTGTCAATATTCCCTTTTGCATGTGTCCTGCTAGCTAGTTTGGTTTCAAAATGTCCTTAAATCTATAATTGCATTAGTTATAAATAAAAATTCTTCTATTAATATTGTTAATTTCTGTCAAACAGTGGTTCACTGTAATAGCTAAAAATCCGCAGAGCCTTCAAACATTAAAATATGCTTGGAACTGCGGCGGCTAGTAAGTCTATCAATGCCATTCACTGCAGTCAGTTTGTTAAGAAAAGAGAGTTGCTCTATGATAATATAGCACTGAGAGTTTAAAAACAGTCTGCATGTGCTCATTTCTGTGTTCAACATCACATTTACTTTTTGACCCGTATGCATTATATTATTTTGTGTGTCCTCCTTCATAAAAATGCAGTAAATAATTCAATAATATTTTAATATTATTTAACTGCGGACATACCAAATATTCTTTGTTTCTCAAAAATGGCTGGACAAAGTAGCTTAATATTGTATGTAAAGCAAGAATCCTATAGCACCATCTGCTGGCATTGTGTTGAAAGCTGATCTTGGGATTGATTCTCTCCAAAGCACTGCCTAGTAAAATATTTAAAATATATGGATTTTGACATATTTGGTGTAAAAAACATTTGGATTTCATTGTTAGTATATTTTTTCACCTTTTTATTAGCATTGTAATAAGAAAATACAATGTGAATTTAAGGTTAATGTATGTACTGAAATAGAAACATATCAGAAGTGTTTTGTTAAGCGTGGCTATAAAAAAGAAAGGAAATACTTTTTTTCTTTTCAAACTAGAATTTCAGCAAGTACAATGTTAACTTCTTCTATGCTTACAAGGTAAATTCAGTAAAACTTATTTCATAGGGAAGACCCACAAGGTATATAAAAATATCTGAAGAATGTTTTGAAAAGGGTAACAACCACTAAATATTCTACCAAACATTTGTTCTGCTGTTTGATGTTAGTTATGAAAGCCCCATGAAAGCTTAGTGGACAGAGGCCCTGATGCTGCAATTGGACCTGCAATTTCCCTGTGTCTTCACAGGGCACTGTTGTAGCCAGTGCAGCAAGCACTGGGACTATCAGCATGAACCTAGAACAGAGCCTTAAATTATACAGCTACAAAAGGCCACTGTCATTTTTTTTTTTAAACTGTAACACATTGACACCTCAAAGAGATTGAGGCCTCATTCTTCCACATAGTCTATAAATCACATATAATTGATGGTTCTAGCCTCCAAATATTTAAACTGGAAAAAGAAGAGTTTTAACAGGTGGATGAATTGTGGTATGTCTGGGAATTTGCAGTAATACTGTATAAGCAATCTAATTGTGTATTTATATAATGCCAAGAAAGTAATTTTATAGATAGATATGAGGGCAAGGTCTTCATCAAGCAGAACTTGCAATTGCACTCTGTGATGGTTCAGCAAACCATTTTAACAGTTGTAGTGATTTGGTTCTGATGAGTATGTAAATTTGTGTGCTGTAAATATTTATTTGTTCTGGCTAAAAGCATATCCTACAGTATGCACAGCATCTGTATTATCCTTGTTTTCAACTGGAAAGGGAGAATGTGTTTCAAGATTTGACAATCAGAGTAAGTAATTGCAAATGATATAGTAAAGCAAGTTTTGAGGCACAATCCAGGCACAAGTGAAGGCAGTATGTATTCTGAGACTTGAAACAGAGAAAGAGTTTTGATGCTGCTTTTTTGGCAGTATCCAGCTTCAGGTGTCACTAAAACTATATGCATGAAATTCTCCAGAAGGATAAGGATATTTAGCGCTTCATGATGTAATGCAGACCTTCACGTTCCAGGAAAAACAATGCTATATTTACAACTTGTAACTAATAGTTGATGTGGTAAAAGGAATTATATTCATATGGTAAATGAATACAACCTTAATGTGCACCATATGCATAGTGGTGGGATGATGTACTAATATATCACATTTATTTACCTTGTTTGGTTGCTGGGAAATATGAGCATTCAATTCTAAGTCTATACCAAATAAGAGAAAGCAGAGTAATGCAGAAGTAATAATTTATAGTCTAGGATATAATATTTTAGAATCTTCATGACCAACTTAAATGTTGTATAAAAAAAAAAAAAGTATGGTCAGTACAATAATTCTGACTTGGACCAGAAATTAATTTGTAAGTGTTTCTGGAACTAATGTCTATTAATGCTATCATCACACAAGTAAGGATTACTCCACTGAGTAATACTGTAGGTAATTAGGATTACGGCCTGCTTCATTGAAAAAGTATCTGTTTTGAAATAAATAATTTTAAAAAGACAACTAATGTATGTCTTCTCTGAACCTAGTGTTTGCCGTCAGTATTCCTAGTTACATCAATATGAAAAGGTGGTAAGGATCTATGTAGTTCAGTACACAAACAGTGCATTGGTTTCAAATCAACTTTAAGAAAGCAATCTAATATCTTAAGCACAGGCTTTTCTACGTGCTGTTATGGAACAGTATTATTTTGAAATGATACACTTCTTTCAAACAAAAATTATTTTGATATATTTCAATAGCAAAAATGAAATCATTGATAACTGCTCAACTGAACTGAATTCTCATACGAAGCCTTTAATCTCAAATTATTTTTCATCAAAGTTTGAAATACTGTATACATTTCAAACTAGCAGTCAGTTTCAGCATATGGTGAGATATCTTTTCTCTTACAACTATTCTGCAGTAGGCACTATTTCACTGTAAAATAGTTGCTTATTTTTTCCCCCTTACCTGTTTTATTTTGTTTAATTTCTATTCTATTCTATTCTATTCTATTCTATTCTATTCTATTCTATTCTATTCTATTCTATTCTATTCTATTCTTCTAGTTTATTGGACTCAGTAGGTAATCAAATAGTTATAAATATAAACCACACGATATAAACATGAAGAAAAACAGATTTTTAAGGATGAACAAACAAAAAAAAGCCCCTTCATAAAGCTGTTTTAGAGCATTCTCAAACAAAAATGACAGTATTGTAAAACTTCAAAGCTGATATTTAAGTAGCAGTTTATGAAGTTGGGATTGTGCAAATATTAAAATATTAGTGTAGACTGACCCTGAATATTCACCTGCAGATACTTTCAGGGGGCTCCAAAAAGGTCTGTATGGAGCTGGGGGTGCTGCTGAATGACTTCCAGCAGATGAATCCCTAGGAAGAGTGAACTGGTTCCAGAAAGCTTTGCTTTGCACACAGTGTAGGAATGGAGACGCTGGGGATTACTGACTTTTTGAAATCTGAATTGGTGTATTCAATTCACAAAGGCCTTTTAAATCATTTTCTTCACTATGTTTGTTTTGGAGACATAGTGAACCTGTTCTCTTGATAAAATGTGTGTGAAGACTTCTCATATTAGTACTGAATAAGTATTAGTAACTTGTTGTACAATATGACAATGTATACAGTAAGCCTTCCCTGTGTTATACTCACTGAAACGAATTCTACAAGATAAACTTAATATTTTTCTCTTTACTGAACAACACTATAGCATAGGGTTTATACTTTTTATGACTTTGGATTCAGTATCAGGATAGAATGATATGTTATTCAAATATATCGTTCCTTTCATCAGGAAATGTATGGTTGAAAATGATTTTTTGCAAAAACAAAACTTCCATCTAGGCATAAGGTTGTATTTTTTGTTGTAAAAAGTTTGAACAGATGGGAAGGAGTTAGAGAAAAAATTGAAGGAATGAGAGGAAATGCTGATGGAATATCATGAGGAATGGGAAAACAATAAAGCTCCCATATAATATGAAAAAAAAAAAAAAAGTTAAAAATCCAAATCGCAAAGGAAAGATTTTTGAAACTGAAGTTTTAGGAATACTTGAAAAATAGTGTCAGATATTTCCAAAATATTTGAAATATTCATAAATATTTTAAATATTCAAAAATATCACTTTAGTAAGATGTCACATCCATCAAAAAGCTAGCCTTTCTGTAGCAGTGAAATGTTTTTTAACCAGTTGGTTGTTATTTAGGTGTTTACTATGTATGATTTATAAATAGTTTTAATACAGAGTTCTATAATATTTGATAGTCATCACTGATGTAATTTGATAGTATAATTACTGATGTAATTAAACTCTGAAACTCGCTATATAATTAACACAGAAGCCTAGCAGCAAAGTAGTTTTCTTGATTTCCTTACATTTCACTGAAAGCACTTGTGTCCAAATGTCGTATGTTCTGTAAGTACATTTTTACTTCTCAAATCTATTTCAAACTTTTTGTTTTCCTCAATTTTTGTCATGAAATAATTTCCAAAAATGCAGTATTTATAAAATGCCTTTTGAAGTCTCTTCTTTCATATGTAATTTGGTTTGATTGACATATCCTACTGAGAAAGTATTCAGTCATTTGTTTTAGCAAGAAGTAGGTAAAAAGGTAGTTTGGTTAACTGAAGCTTCATTTAATTAGGATTTTATATTGACATAAAATCACTTAATTAATTTGCCATCTAAAAGTGCCCTACAGCCTCTACAATCGTGGAATAATAATTTAGAAATTACTGTTTGGCTGTCTGTGACTTATCATAATTAACTGTCTTCTCAGCATTAAACGTAAAAAAGAGCATAGTCAAATATTTTATATTTTATTGTATAGCATAATACTATCTCACCAAAAACAGTAGGAGGAGTATCTCGTGTATTTTATTGTGAGATAAGTTTTTTGGTCCACCTCTAGTTTGATCTTTCTTTCTTTCTTTCTTTCTTTCTTTCTTTTTCTTTCTTTTTCTTTCTTTCTTTCTTTCTTTCTTTCTTTCTTTCTTTCTTTCTTTCTTTCTTTCTTTCTTTCTTTCTTTCTCTTTCTTTCTTTCTTTCTTTCTTTCTTTCTTTCTTTCTTTCTCTCTGGAAACGTTTTTCTTTGGATGAGTTACTATATTTGGCTCAGGTCTTACAGTTTAGTACTGAACACATAGAAAGTGGTCTTTGTAAGAATCTGCTGAAGGATTTAAGTTTTGATGATTCAGTTTTCTTTTGTAGCATCACCAAAGCTGAAAAAATAGTGGAAAAAGACCCAGCAAAACAAAACAATTTCTTGTTACTCAGTAATGCATTTCTGCTTCTGGATGTCATTAAACTAGAAGAAAGTTTTGATTTTGCTATAATCCCACTGTTCCTCTTTAAACATAGTTTGTAAATGCTTAACTTGCTTAACTTTTTTTTTTTTTTACACTGAAATATCACTATAAGCTGACATGATATCATGTGATGTTCTTTTATCTTCTGAAGCTTGAGTTTTATGACTTAAAATGTACTTTAATCACTTAAGGAAGAGTGGTTTTCTATGGGAAAACAGCTTTGCAGAAATTATTTATTGAAATGTAGGAGAGTCCTTTTGAAATAATTTGAATGGTTACTGTAAAGGTAAAGTATTTTGTCCATTACTGGGAAATAACTTTATGTGTACTTCCTATGACTTAAATAAATCATTGATGACATTCGCTGCAATGCGAATGTGGCATTAAGATTCTTGCAGCATTCAACTGCAAGTAGCAATTCAGCAATGGTATAGATTAAGGATATTATTATATACTATGCTGAGAAAAGCACATCTGTAAAACTGTTGTGTCTTGGTTATTAGTGCTAGGATTTGAACTATCTTTAATCTCATTTGATTTGTTCATCTTCCTTAAGGATCTCCATAAAGATGCACTGAGTATTCTTTTCAGTCCTTAGTTAGGGTTTGCATCAGTGGTCGTAAACCTGCTTAACGGACAAAGACTCTTTTCCCTTTGAAGTCACTTCCCCAGCTTTTCAAAAGGTCTGCAAGCTGGTTCCCTAAAACAATTTAGAAAAGTTTGAAGTGGTGCCCCTTAAACCAGCAACAAAATAAAATTTTCTCTTTGCATTATTGAAAACCATGACAATCTTCTGAAGCAATAACAGTTTAAAAGCTTTTAAAGAAATCTGTTCTGCTCTACAACCAGCTTTTAAGTTGACCCCATTATTTGGAAAATCACAGGCTTGGAAACCCCTAAATACTTGACATTCTTATCAAAGGAGTCAGCCTGACTTTTCACAGGACTCCTGTTTTACAGTATTGTTCAGGTCCTAATTTCTTTAAAGATATTGTTGAGATTTCTTGTATTTCTGTTTTATATTAAAGTATTTCTTAAATTTAGTTCAGTAAACAGCTGATATAATTTACGAAATGTTGATCCTGCCACCTTAGATTTGTACTCTTTTATGTTTGAAGCCAAGTCCAAATTCTAAAAAGACTGAGGGTATTACTTATTAACTTTACTTTTCTGTGGACTGTGATAAATATATATGCTCAATTTCTACTTTTTAAAAATCTTATCTCCTACATTTTATGCTTATTTTTACTGACAGCCTAACACAGGTAAAGCCTACAGTAATGAAGTTGCTGTAAGCAATAAGTTTACTGTAAGGATTTTGTTCATCTGCACCTCCTAACATTTCATTCAGGCATTGCTTCTAACAAGTCCTTCAAACTCCAACATCTTATATTCATTACCTCCACTACAAAATTGTACATTTAAAACTTCTCTGATATCAAAAGTTTTAAAACAAGAATTTTTCATTAACATGTGTAGTATATAATTAGATTAATTCCTTGTTGATTGGTGCAAGTATGTGTTAAATGCGATTTCTGAATGCAAAATAAAGTAAAACACAGAATGCTAAAATTTTGCTAATGTAGGCAGCGCAATTAAAAGAAACTACACTAACAGAAGGTTTAAATGCATAAAGCTTCCTCGTGTCTTAGGTCTTTGGGACAAAAGGGAGAAAGAACTTGGTTAAAGAAGTTGAATTGTTACAGTAATGGCTATTATTACATTTTTTCCCCAAAAGGTGCAAATTTGTGGATTGTCTACTCAGTGTTTTTTTATGAATTTTCTAGGGTGCCTGTCTCATGTTTAGGTGAGGAAAGGTTTAGGTGAGGAAAACTTTCTCAAAAAGGTTTATGCGCATTTGTAGAATCAGTCACCTGAGCAGTACCTAGAGGTCGTTAAGTCTACCCTTATGCTTCGAATTTGTTGGGAGTTTTTCCTTTGCTTCTGAACTGTCTGCCATACTTCCTGGGTTTGAGTGTGTTTTGCAAAACATTATATAAAACAAAAGCAATAGCTTTTAATGATTATTTATTAAGAGATTAGGGACATTTAAGTGCGTTGCTCCAAAGCATTTTCAGACTTAAAATGCTGATAACATACATATATGTGTGTGTGTATTCATATACTATTTAGCGTGCATGTATATATCTAAGAAGAAACAGATTTATTTACTTTTCAAAAGTTTGTATTGTAGATATAAATTATAAAAGTGACTGGAGAATAAATAAGATTTTGAAAGGTCAAAATCCTTGATTTGGTACTTGGTCATAGATTATGACCTTTTCTAAAAAGCAATTTGAATGTGGCAGCTGCATGGACACTCTGGGAATTGTTGCAAATGGTCTGACTAACAATGTAAACTACTGAGAATAGCTGAGGCTTTATATATGCATGCCCAAATCCATGCTGCTTTCCACAGATCTCTCTCATTGTATACAAGCAGTCTGAATAGCTACCTGTTTTAATATTTTGCATAATTTCCAGGACACAGAACCACTGTTGCTAGTACTGGTAAAGCTCTACATGGGCAAATTAATGACATTGTGCTCTTTTTATCTTTTCAGAAGTTATAACCTCAAATATAATTTGAGTGTTCCTGAGTCAGTAACAAATGGAGTCAGTTGGCGCTGTTATTACTCTCTGCCTTTGCAAAACCATCACCTGTTCTTGAAATAATTAAAAAAAAAAATTGATTTTACTACTACCTCACTGTCTTTTTGGCATCTCACAGAAGTCATATCATCATTTATTGTGAAGTGAAAGTATTTCTTGCAGCTTAAATACTGGTCTAATCCTTTTTGAAACTACATGATAACATTGCCAAAGATACGTTCTTTAAAGTTTGTATGCTTCATGAAATCCTATGAATAAAATAATTATAGAGTAATACAAGAATAACATGTGCTTTCTGTGAAATGCTAGCATTCTAAATGAAGGTGGTGCAGACAGTGACCTGTGAGTGAAAGTATAAAATTATTTAAAGAGCTTTATAGCATTTCCTTACCCTTTTTGTGTCTTCGTATTCTGGAGAATACAAAATTTTATTCATTCAAATCTGCCATTTATACAATTTCTTTTTCCTTCTGGAATCAGTGTATGTTTGATTACAAAGAGAATCTTGGAAAAAAGAGTTTTGTGTGCTTGTTCTTGTTGCAGGGATCTATCTAATAGGACCAGTGGTAATCGGAAATTCATACTGAGTGTGTTCCAAGCCCCACATTTTACAAGGAACTCGGACATCAGGCTGAAGTTTCAACACTGTTGCTAGATTAAAGTAAAACTGCCCAGTGCATGTTTTTCTTCATCTTGGGGCATTTTAGGTGCCTCATCTCAATACTTGTCGTAGTGATGCCTGTCTTTGCTTATTAGTGCTATAAGAAGATTTTGTAATTGAATTAGGTCTCTTTCTCCACAACAAAGGTAGAGGAGGAGATGGAGGGTGGGAAGGGAAAATGCAAGTATGTGTGCTCCAACTTGTGCTGTTTTCTGCTCCACACCTGACTTTCATATGAATGTGCATTAGTAAAAGCAGAAGCTGAGCTCCTGTAGCGTATTTCTGCCATACTACATAGATATGAGTACAAAACAAGCAAATGCAAACAACGGCATAGAAGTGATTTGTAGGGAACGTGAACTCCACAGACAAGGAAACTGAAGATGCTTCAGTGATTGGAAGTGGTGATTTTGGAAACAGATTGTAACCAAGGATCGCTTTTATTGTCTTTTCATTGAAGGTGATATTGCAACTCCTCGAGCTATTTTGACAGGACACGACTATGAGATCACCTGTGCTACCATTTGCGCTGAACTTGGTTTGGTAATAAGTGGTTCAAAAGGTAAGGAAGCTGTTGTCATTTCTTTCTGTTCATAAAGCTGTAGTCCTAATGCAAAAAGGAATATAGTCTAAAGTGACAGAATTTATTAACTTTACAGTGGTTTTGTTTTTAACCTTGTTTACAGAAGGTTATTTTTAACCTTGCTACAGAATTCAAGTGAATTTGAAACCTCTTTTTAAACATAGTAAAACTGAGTGTTTTTTTTCAGACATCTACAAGAAGAGGCAACCACATCAGTTTCCCTGTTCTAGTGTACTGATTATAATTTCTTTTTGTTTGCTTATCCAGTGTAATTGCATATAGCATACAGTTGGATCTAGCTCTTGACTGCCAGGAAGGTGAAAAATGTATTACTGCAGTTGGCTTTCTTTTCCTTACGGATAACTTCTCATAAAGGAAAGCAAGAATTAGTTTCAGGAGAAAGTGAATGTGCTGTCTTGTTTGTTTGATGAAGGGTGTATATATAAACTCCCAACTAAAATTTGTAGTAATTCTGCTCAAGCTCTCATTTTTAAACTGGGAATTTCTTAGAACTAGGATGTCTCTGTTTTAGTGTTTCCAAAGTATCTACTCTGAAACCCCTCTTCAAGTAAGTTGGGTGTACTTACTGTATGCACCTGTATGTGTTTCTGTTTTATGCATGTGAACACTTGTGGCTTACATGCAAATCAATTATTTGTCTGAATATATTAACAAGCAAATACTTAATGAATCATACATGGGTTAAAAATCTTAATATGAGAAAATGCTCTTTTAGAGTGCACACATATGCAAATTCATTACACTTACCTCTGTGTCTTGTTATATTATGTATATATACAAAATGTATTGTGTATATTTTGATAATCTCATATAAGGATTCAGTACATTTATTTTTATGCTCTCAGAATTAACTACTACCAATTCTAAAAGGAAATCCACAAAATAAAATCTCCGTTAGGTCTCTAACTTGGTTTGCTAAGTGTTCTAAAATACCTTAATACAAAACTCTTAAAGCATCAGCTGTTCATTTTACTCTGTCACCCTTAAATTCAGAGACTTTCCACTTAAACATAGTAAAAATCATTACAATGTATTATAATAGCAATTACTTACATAGAATCCATTGCTAATTATTTTATATATAATTATAATTTATTATAATATATGTATTATATATATATAATATATAATAGTAATATATTTATATCTTTAAATGAGGATGTGAATGAATAGCTAGAGTTTTTATTCTGTCTCATAGAAGGACCATGTCTCATACATTCTATGAATGGAGATCTGCTGAGGACATTAGAAGGTCCTGAAACATTAGAAGGTCCTGAAAATTGCCTGAGACCAAAACTTATTCAAGCTTCAAGAGAAGGCCAATGTGTAATATATTATGAAAACGGCCTCTTCTGTGTATTCAGTGTGAATGGGAGACTTCAAGCCACTATGGAAACAGATGACAAGATCAAGGTGAGTGTACTCAAATGTGTGCAAAGGACTGTCAGTTCTCGTATCAGGAGAAGCTCTCAGTTCTAGAGTTGTGTGGAGCTGCTTTCCATAGCCAGGCCATAGAAGTATTATTTTTATTTTAGAATAACTCTGTTCATATAGTAAGAAACATCCTGTAGGCATTTCCTTGAACAGAAGAATACAAATATTACTAATTGCTGATCAGAAATCAGGGTATTTCTTTACTTTTGAGTGTAAAAGGAGGAGGTTGTTGGACGTGCTATTTTGGAAGTTGCCCTTTTTTGGCATCTCTGTCTACATTCCTTCATCTTAGCTTGAGATAGCACGTGTTGTGCTGAGCTACAGGAAGTTTATAGGCACATGTCTATATTTCAACTCTTTAGCTCTTAAAAGTGTCTTTAGCATTTGCTGACCAGGCAGCTAGTTTCCACGTCTTTAGCTGCAAGAGACATGGAGCAAGTCCAAAACTATGCAGGAGGTATTTTAAGCTTATGGATTTATGGAAATTATTTGGTAATACAAAATGCAGATCTTTTGACAGTTCCTATGAAATAGTACCTATGAAGCAGAGCAGAACCTGGCAGCTATGCTGCAGTGAAGCAGAAATGTCAAATGAATCCTTTCCTTGAAACAAAAATATTCCCACTTCGAATGAGGACAAAAGGGAATGGAAGAGAAGAGAAGGGAAGAAAACGAACCAGCATTACCACAATGAAAATGAAAAAGGAAATTTCATTTTGAAAGGAAAAAAAAACTAAAAAGAAAATGAACAAGCATTATCAAATCTAGTAGAAAGTTACAGAATGCAACAAAGACTTCAAGTGAGACCACATTGCTCGGTCAGCATTCAGGCTACCTGAGTTATCTGAAATTATGGTCTGTATGCTAGTTGTTGTGGTATGAGGGACACTGAATAAGAGAATGGTTGAGGTTGGAAGGGACCTCTGGTGCAATTCCCCTGCTCAAGCAGGGCCACCTAGAACAGATTGCCCAAGACCTTGTCCAGGTAGCTTTTGAGTATCTCCAAAGATTGATATTCCACAGCCTGTCTGGGCAACCTGTGCCAGTGCACAGTCACCCTCACAGTAAAAAAGTCAGTCAAACATCAGTCAAAGGGCACTTCTGCTGTTGTAGTAGTACTACACCTCTAAGCTGACTTACCAAAATCTGATGTAATTACCCAACAAATCAGCTGTTGAGATTTCCAGTCTTGTCCTCAGTTGAAAACTCTCAAAGGCTTCTCCTTTTTTTGGATTAGTTGTTTCAGGAAGAAAATTCCACTTTGTCCTCATGCTCTTTCTACAGAATTGTAGATTTTTTTTCATATGTTGGGCAAAGTTGTGAGCATTTTTAAATTTGCATCTGTTCTCGACTCTGATCATATTATTAAGATGTAAGAACATGCCAATATATTTGAAAGAATTTTGGTTTTCATTATTTCCATTTTATAACTCATATTAAAGAGTAAATGCGCCATTACCACTGAAGTCTCCAGTGTAGTTCACTGTATTCCACTTACAACCTTCTAAAACACCATTGTGTGCTATATTCTATTAATCCAATATCCTTGTGTTTTTCCAAATTTCAGGTGCACTGGTGGTAGAATATGCAGAAATTACTCTCTGTGTAGGTCTCTTTTCCATAATGAGAGTGCTGTTCTGCAGTAGATGAGAGGGCATACAATCTTTGAATGCTATTGCAGCCGCAAGTGCAGATGTGAGGCTGGGGAAATAAAGTAGGAAAGTGTATATTTCTGTCCCAGGCCATTTTTCCAAATTAATGTAAATTCTTGCTTCAATTTTTAATCTTTCTTAATTTCTCTGAATTGCACCTTTAGCTGTCCTTGTACAACTGCTTTTGATATTTTCAGCCTACCTTTCAGCCCAGTTCTTTCCATAAAACAAGTACATATTGCAGTGTTTTCTCTTTATAATAATAACGTTGATGATCTGTCACTTTCAGTTGTGATTATGTTGTCAGCCAGGAAAGCCAATATGTAAAATATCTCAAAATCCCATGCTGGCTAAAACAATTTCTGTAGTGTTTCAGTCAGTACCCACAGCTTTGGGAATTTTGCTGGAGGCAATGGAAGTTCCGCTCTCTGTTGGCCAGAGTTACATATGTACAGGGGGTTGTTTTTGTTTTGTTTTGTTTTGTTTTCCCTCTCTCCCAGTGGTCCCAGTTGGGCTTTATGCTTAAACAAGCTACAACCCTTTTTTCCCAGTGCTTCTGCACTATATCATGTTAGAAGGCAAGTGGCAACTGCGTAATTAAAGTAGGGGCATTTAAAAAGAAAAGTATATACCCACAGGCTGTGCAGACAAACACTTTTCATTCCTTTTTGCTCTGGAAGAATAGAAAAGGGAAGGAAAAGGTCAGAAGTGTAGAAATCTGTAACATAAAATTCTCATTAATATTTGCCTATGTCATTATGGACTTGCATTTCAGAACATTATTGACAAAACTAGCAGTTTTCAATAATGATGTTTGGAGCAACATTCTAATTTTCTTTCTCATAGTCCTGTGTTAGAAAACTGCTAGAAAAATTTCAGACACTCTGGGGAAATTCAGAATCTAATCAATGCCTTCCACCTGTTTTTGTTTTACATACTGTATTGCTCAGTGGAGCTTAGGCATATCGCAGTACGTCTACCATGTAATGTTTAGATATCTTAATGAATAACTTAACTCTAAATAGTCTGCTTGTTCTAAGAAGTAAAGTTATTTTACCCTAAACAAAGGCTGTATGCTGTTTCACCCAGAGGAACCAATTTATTTTCCTTCCCTGAGTCTGTTTTGAAATGTGGAAGTGCCCACAAGACTCCTGCTGCTGTAAGCCAGGGCTGTCACAGTGTCAGTTCTGCCTTTTTACGAAGTACTGCCTTTCAAAAAATCTGAGATGTTAAAGGATTTGTGCAAAGTTTCGAGACTTTCCAAGGAAACACAAGTCAGAAATGCAGCTTTTAGAGCATTGCTGAAATTGTGTTCTTTGGGGATTATTTGAGAGTCTGAACCTCATGTTGTGAGAGCGATTAGTTGCAGAGTTGTTTCACTTTCATACCTAGCACAACCACAGATAAACAACACTGGGGAAAAGCAGAACAGTAAAATTGATTCATGTCTTCTTCTATACCAGTTTGAGTACTTGGGAGTAAAAGCATCCTTTCTTTTGTTAAATCTTGAAGGGCATGTCATGAAACTGAAATATTGACAGTGTGACCTTTTTCTTTCATTCATTCCTTCATTTGTGTATATACAGAGGCAGGCAAGTGGCTGATATATTTATTAGTAAACAATAAAAATAAATAAATCAACATCTTGTCTTCCTTACAAGCCAATGACTTAGTAAAATTGCATAGGTATAAATAAGGGTTCAAAGCCTATACTTTATTTAATCAAAAGATCACAAAAAACACTGCATTATGCAGGTAGGGGAAGAGTTAAAGATTAATGGCTTTAATTTGCCTTTTAATATAGCATTTCTTCAGTAAAAGCCTCAAGTATAAAATTCAAGTGAACCATGACCAGAAGGTTAATGGATTTTCATCAGCTGAATTTTATAAGTGTAGCAAATAATTATTTGTCACAGTCTTCATTGCAGTTTGAAAATACCCTTAGGAGACTGCCATTGCTATTGAGGAAAAAAAACCCACCCTATATTGATTTTTGCTTCTAATGAATAATCTTTTTAATAATTGTATGTGGTATGTTAGATCTCATGATCCTCTACTCAGTGCATACAAGTTCTAGATAATTTTCATGGTCTTCTCTTAATTTTTTCTACACCAGAAGGAGTGAACACGGAGTTGTTATGCTCTTGTTAGAGTGTCTAAATTAATTTTCAAGCTCCTTGAGGCTACACTTTGGGAGGTGCTTAGCGTATTTTTGTAGGCTGACAGAAAAAATTTGTGGTGGGAGCATTTGTTTTTGGGGAGAGAAGGTTCAGCTTAGCCTACTAAGCTCTAACCTGGGTTAGTATTCAGTTTTCCGTAGTTAGAAATGGTTGAATAAAAGCCATATTCTGCTTTATTGTTTCTAGATTTGCATGTATATGTTGTTACTTTAATTCAAAACACAGATGGAATAGGTTTATCATCTATTTATTTCAGTGTTA
The DNA here is from genome assembly GCF_009769625.2 of Cygnus olor. Lineage (NCBI taxonomy): Eukaryota > Metazoa > Chordata > Aves > Anseriformes > Anatidae > Cygnus > Cygnus olor. The sequence goes on from NC_049172.1 coordinate 33,722,755, forward strand.
TCACTGTATTTTGTTTACAGTATATGTTTGTATTTGAATTATATTCATCTTAAAGTTATTGTATGAAATAAAATCTTGGCAATGTGATTCATTCTGATTACTTGGGAGTTGTTCCAGTAAACACTCAAAGCTGATAATATAAAAGTCACCTATAGAAACTCTATCTGAATGTAAGTATTGTACATCATATAATTCTTAAAAGATGTATTTAACATCATAGTAATAGAGTACAGCAATACAAAAAATACAGATACGCAGTATGTCTGACTTCAATTATTGCTGTTCAGAAAGCAGTATCTTATATAGACTGTTTATTTTGGTTTCTAGGCTTGTCAGCAGTCTGTATAAACACTTTAATGTTGCATGAATGAAACATCTTTGTCTTTTAATTTCTCCTGGTTTTGTGGTGCATGCACTCTATAGTCAGTATATTAAAAAGCCAATGACTTCCTCTTCCTCAGGAATTTAAAATCACAGTGTAAGTTTTGCAAATTGAAAGTCTGTAGAAGCAGAGATTGCAAGTGCCAAAATACTTACAGACTTCAACACAAAGGGATATGTTTGCAAGACCCTGCCTTAAGTTCTTTCTGCTATTTCCTAAGTTTAAACCTTTGAGCTGGAATTTTGCTTGTAGAGTATCATCTTCAGGCAATTTCCTTGCCTTTCACTGACAAGGCTTTGAAATGGACCAACCAATTTGTAGAGTGTGGTTGTGGTTGGACAAATATGTTTGCTTAGAATTTAAAAGTCATTGCTCTGAATATCCTACATGACTACGTTGTTCTATTGAAAAGTCTTGTGGCTCCCTGCCTTGGGTCAGGAGGCTGAAATTTATCAAGAATTAGCTCTGATGTGAAGGATTTGTGTTTTGTTGGAAAGCTGCCCAAATTTATCCAATGCACCAATCTTTGAAAAGTCTCAGGTTAAATGCAGTCAGTAGGCAATGCTTACTTAGCATCTACATTCAGTACTGGATGTCTGCAGCCCAGGGGTGCAGGAGGTGCAAATTTTTTCCTGCAATGATCAACTCCAACAATAAGGTGCACAAAATTGCCATAACCAAAAATGAGATGAAGTGATCCTGGATGAGGAAGGGAAAGGGGTATCGGGGGGTGGGGAGCAGAAGAGAAAGAAGAACAGAATCAAGGATAGAATCAAGAACAGAATGAAAAGGATGTTTGCAAAAGCAAGTAGAGGTGGGAATGTAGAAACTTGTCAGAGACTAGCAGAAGGTAGCAGTGACCCCATAGGCATGTTTTATTTTAATAAAAGTTCAAGAACAGTTCTTTGAACATTTTGGCTTGTTTAAAGTGACAAAATTCCTCTTTAAGCAATATTTCTCATGCTTTGCAGTCATCTTAATGTCAGATGGTATTGTGGTATCATCATCAGGTAACTGAGGAAAGTTGTTGTTCTTCCAGGTATTCAGTATATATCATGATTTTTCCAATAGCACATAAGAAACATCAAAATAGATTGCAAACTTCTGTTTTAAGAAGTCTTCACTGTGAAAACCAATGATGTCCAATCTTTCAGCATGATCTGGATCCCAAACTAAGATTTCAAATGTAGCTTTGCCATCAGTCCTCATGGTACAAGCAGATTCAGGGTATAAGCCAGTGAATTCGTCAGTGAATTTGTCACAGGCAGTTTCAGGGTAGATGTTGAAAAGAACCACAGTCCCCATTAACAAGGGTGGTCCATTATCTTACTAATCCAGGGCAGGAATGTAACAATGCTGGTTGAAATTAATTCTTGTTATTTTTATATCATTACAGTTCCCTTCGTTATTCGGCCCTTTGCCAGACAGGACAGCTACAGCTAGGCTAGTATTAAAAACATTTGGGGAAATGTCAGGTACTAGATTTTAAAGCCAGTGCTGCTGGATCTTGTAAGTCTAATTAGAAGAGTAAATTTCTTTAGTTGACATCATATTACATCTTTGGAATATGGAATAAATCACAAGTGAGGTAAAACTTAAGTAATGCCGTCTAATGTATTAAAGATACTTGTGCATAATAACATTAGTTCTATTGCTGTGTAGAATAACATAACAAGATGTTGTATCCCAAAAGCTTGCATTGATATCAAATCTCCTTAGACAGCCAGCTGTCAATATGAAACTTTTTTATGGAAGTGTGAGAGGGGGAACAAAAGCAACATATATTTACCAACAAATATCTGCGATTTCCCCTTAGGCAATCCAACTGAGTCGAGATGGACAGTACCTGCTTACAGGTGGAGACAATGGAGTTGTCATGGTATGGCAGATGTGGGACCTCAAGCAGCTTTTTGCTTACCCAGGGTGTGATGCTGGAATCCGATCCATGGCCCTGTCATATGACCAAAGGTTAGAGCAAAGTCTGGTGTTCACGTGAATTTCAGTAAATATTTTTACAGTGAAATTATATTTTTGTTTTGCTTCTGATATTCTGTGGATCTCAGATCATGATGGTTATCTTGAGAATTCTGTACTTTCATATGTTTCTTTCTGGAATGTCATATTTAGGGCAGATAATCTTTTTGAGTATTTCAGGTCTTGCAGGGAGTGAAGAGATATTTAAGAAGTCTTACTTTGGCAGACTTTCAAAATAGGTTGAATTATTGGCCTGTGCATGTACAGTATGGGTCAGATGGAGGTGGAAGGTTATGTATGTGCTTTTCATGTTTCTTTGTTCACTTACGGTACAAATCACATTCCTAATTCCAGATCTTCGTGTAAAAAATAGATCAGTTAAAAGAGTTGCATAATAAGATTCCTTCTACACATCCATACTTTGGTAAAAGCAAATACTAATGTTCATTTCTAGAGAAGTAATTTTATCTATATAAATCCTGACTCCCCTTAAAGATTTCTTCTACTGAAGACAATTAGATAATATTTTTACTGTGTTTTTTCATTGCACTTGCCAATGCTGCTATACTTAAAGACGTTTGTATTTTTATTACAATAGTACTGGTTTTTTTATGGCATGTTTACAATTTCACTTGTACACTTCTTGCTCACAGGTGAGAATTTTTTTTTGCTTTGGTGTATATGCTTAGTGGAGTTGCCATATGCTTTTCGAAGAGGCTTGAGCTCCTAGATCACTTAGGAGCGCCTACATTGTGTAGTAAAGCATATTGTTGAGATTTTTAACCTTCCACTGAAGTCCATAGCAAATATTTTAATATTTTTTTCACCTGGACTGCATTTCTAATGCTTACATGAAATGAGCTATTAAAAAAAAAAAAAGTCAGCAAAATCTGTGGACTTCAGTCAAACATTCAACTTCTTCTTGTTAAACATAATTAGAGATTATAGGCATTTTGGAAAAAAAAAAACAGTGTTCCATTAAAAACAAAGTGCTGTTAAAAGTATTTCAAAAGCTTGAGTTACAGCTGTTGAATTTTAGACCCCTGAATATGTATACAGTTTTGCATTTAGAGAATCTATAAATGGTAATTATAATAGCATGTCAACAAAATGTTCACATGTCAATAAATCGGAATTTAATATGGACATCTATAAATGTATCCATGTGCTCAAGTCAGGAACCAATTCACTTTGGGTTTGAAGACAGAAACGCAGAAGAGGATTTAATTTATTTGGTGTGCATGAATGTATATGTTTGACAGACTGTGTGTAAGAAAGGTTTTAACCTAATACAAAAACAGTCAAAATGGTTCTATTGAAATGAAGTAGTGACATTATCAAAATGCAATGTTTTAATGATTTCGTATTTCATCTTTGTTTTGAAGGAAAAAATGCAGCTTTTCCATCTGAGTATTTATTTTTCATTCTGAAGATTTTTTTTTCAAAATGCCAGAGTTTTATATGTCCTCATGCTCTTGATTTTCATAAAACTTTAATATGAAACAGTAGAAATCACGATACAGAAGCTCTTGTTACCGTGTGCTATTGCCAGTGTCATGGCTTTTCAAATAGGTCTAAATTATCTCTAGTAGTAGGCCAATGTTAAGGAATTTAGAAAGAGTACCACAGTGGGAAAGTACAGCAATTGCTTTCAAGAACTTTCAAAACCATTGAAGCCTTCAAATTGCTTTCAAACCCAAACACTAACATGTCCAGCTGAAGTACTATGCCAACATCCAATTACTTCATATAGAGCACAACTTAAATGGGGAAGGCTAAACTGAAATGAATACATCTCCCAAACCTTCTCCACCTCGCTGCTTCACCAGTGCTTCATCCCAGTCCCATATGCTGCAAAAACAAATGAGCAAGCCAAACAATAATCCCAAGAAATCTCAAGTGGTTGCAGTACAGTGATGCTGGTAAACTATTCTGTCGTGTGACTTTTGAGTCAATTGTAGCTTCGGGCCAACCATACAAACTGTTGCATGGTGTTTTGGTAGGCTTTGTGGTCCATAAATCTTCTGTCAGAGCTTGTGCAGATGGCAGTATTAGCTAAATCCAGCTTGCTGAAGTCTTTGGGAGCCCCTAAGGACTTTTCTGACATGTGAAGCCCTTCCAGCTCCAGCTGTCTCCTCGTGCCTGTCTTGGCATAACCCGTTGGTGTGTTGGCTCATACACATGACCGTGCGGTGGTCTGCTGACTAACATGATATTGTGCTTTTCCTAGGTGTATACTGACTGGCATGGCATCTGGGAGCATAGTGGTTTTCTACAATGATTTCAATCGTTGGCATCATGAATATCAAACCCGATACTGATCTTCACGGAGACCACGATTAGCACTAATGGGGGCAGCTGTTGTCAAAACGAAAATGGCCATAGCACGCCCCCCTTGGTGTCCTGCCACAGCGTTGTTCCTTATAAATAGCTATATACCATCTGAATGTAACTTAAATTTGCTGGGAGAAGCAACCTATTTTTTAAAGTTAATCGCTATTTTTGTAGACCTTGCTTGACTTTTTGGGGGGAAGGGCAATGAAGCAGAAAAATGGCTGCTGGGTTCTGTAGTTAAAAATCTATATTTTTAGTCATAATGAGAAGTCTATTTTGATCCCTGTATGTAAAAGAAACCTAAACTAAAGATGGTTAAAACTCATGCTCTAGCTGTACTATGAAGAAATGAATTTTCCACCTGAAGCTTTATCTATAACCTTGAAGAATATATGATTTTAGCATACTGGAAATGAATTGTGATGTTTGGGGAATTTTAATCTGTACTATCTGTACTACACTTTGTCTTGTACTTTTCCAAATGATTGTACTACAACAGCACTGAAGTTTCTGGGAATCAATAGTAATATTTAAATTATGGTTAATGTAATTTTAAATTTTGCAAATTGTTTCCATCAATGTTACTATTCAAGCATGTTTCTAGGCCTAGACAATTAGTTCTTTTTTAGTTGTATGCTTTGTGCAGTTAAGAGAGAGAAATCAGCAACGGAGTTTGTGTTACATCGAGTGTGAATCCTCCTAGTTTTTACTTGGCATCTCCTTCAAAGCACACCAAAATGTGGATTGTTCCTCAAAATCAGAAAGGTTATTTGGAGACTTTAAACTCAAATTAGGAACCTGCAGAGGCAGGTGTTTTTTTTAATAGGTGCAAGTACCAAAGCACATTTCTGCTGTTTGACTGTGAAAGCACTAAAAAGGCAGATGTTTGCTGGTGCACAGCCTCTATACAACAGCAGAAGCACTAGACTTGCAGGCTATTCTTCTCGTTTTTCCACAACTGACTCCTGCAATACTGTAGCACACACCATATTCCTTTTCTGTGTATGGCAGGAACATCTTTTATATTTTGCTATCACCAAATCCAGTCAGATTCTGTCCAAGCATGTGAAATGCTCTCTTTCTTTTAGGAAATGAAAAAAATTATTTATACTAAGGAACAATAAGTTATTTTGGTGTTGCACAAATCTACTTTTCTACAAGATTGCTGTGCAGAACTCTGTGAAAATATTTGTGAAAAGAACTGTTATTGTTTTGTAAGTCTGTATTGCATAAAAATCTTCTTTGTATGTTGTGATCTATGAGTTGAAATTTACATTCCGTCTGTATCGATACATACATTTCTCTAGCTGCCTACTAGAGCAGTTCCTGTTTTTCTAAGCATTTAGCTACTATCTCTTTAAGTAAAGATTTGGAATGAGAAAATTCAGTTTGAGTGAAGAAATTAAATAAAATTACATTTCTAATTGAGAGCTTTGGTGGGGTGTATTGGGTTCTTGTGGTTCAATGTGTATTCACAGCAGAGAAAACAAGCGCTATGGCTAATGCATGTACAAGTACTCTTGCTGTTTATGCAATGGTGACTAAGTTTTCTGTGCTCTACATTTTTTAAAGTGTTATGGTTATGGTGGTATCGGTACAGTTACACGTATATGTTTTGTGTAGCAGAGGGATGATCTGATTAAGTGAAGGCTATACTTATGTCCGTGGTAAGTGCCAGGTATACTGAGGAATAGCATTTGGATGGAAAACTTGTACTTTGTGTTTCTGTAAGTTCAACAACTTTCATGGCCTTTCATCAGAAGATTTTGAGGGGAAATTGGTATGCTCTTGAAGTGCAATTTGCGTTTTTTCTCAAGCCAGGAGTGGCTTTGGTATGCTAAGTGGAGGGAAAAAAAAAAAAAAAAAGGGAAATGTTGAAATGTTGCTGTGGCCAGGTGTATTTTGCCAAGTGGAAATCCTGAAAATTTTCTCTTTACAATCTTCTGCTGACTTAGGAAACATTTAATTATTGACAGAAGTAATAGTCTGTGATCTTAGGGCCAAAACATTTCATGGGGAGTTGATTTGGTAGGTATGGCAGCACCAAATCAGTTTGCTTGTCTTAGAAAAGGTCCTGATGATCATCAGATGCCTTCCCAAAGCGAAAGCATGACTGTGTCTGTGACTCTATTGCTATCCTGAGCTGAATCCAGCTAGTGGGAGCGCACTGGTGGCAGCTATGTGATGGCATTAAGTACACCTCTGGGAAGCAGAATATTTTCCTTCTTTGCAGTTCAGGGTTCTGCATATCACAGGTCTCCCGTGGACAAGAAAATCTTCACGTTCTGCTCCATGAACAAGGGTGGGAAGACCTCCCCTGCTTGGCTGGTGGCTGTGGTGAGTAGGAAATGCCTCTCCTTCTGCGGGTGAAGGCACACACCTCGGACACCGGGCAGGTGGCTGGACTTCCACCTGGGATCTCAGCTCTGGTTAAACTAGTCCACGCCATGTGGCTTGTGCTGAGGTGGCAAAAAAGGGTTACATTTCCAACTATTCAGGTTGTCTGATCAGAGCAGCACCTGTGTCAGGTCCCCTGCCTGCACAGCTGGGACATCAACAGGTGCCAGGCATGAACGTGCAGCTGTGCCTGAGCTGGCGTTTATTTGCAGAATGTTCCTGAAGAGAGGGAGCTTTACAGAACAAGTTTTTTTCCAGTCCTCCATTTTCTCAAAACTCAGACGGAGCATTTATGGACAACGTCTTTTTACCTGACAGTCTGGTCCTTCTGTTCTGGTAAGTCCAAATGGGCATTTGTTAATTGTGGCTTAGGGCTGTTCCTCTGGAAGGTGGTGTTGGCCACTGCTGGGAGTCAGGCTGCTCGGCAGCAGTGCTGTGAGTTTGGTTTGTGGCTTGGCTCGAGTAGCTTGAAATCAATTCTGTGTTTGTGGAAACTGCTGATGTTGATGCTACAGGTTCTGGTGAGAGATGATGGTGTGTACAGAGCGGTGGTTTCTCTGAAGGAAGTTTGTGTTGCGAGATACTGCAAGCAAAGGTAAATGAATGCACTAATACTTAGAGAATATTTTGTGAATTCTTGGCCATGTTGTGCAGTGTGTTATCAAAAAAATTTCTACAGCTGGAAAGCGTGCAAAAGTAGATATATTTTTTGCTGTTCCTGGTTGGAATTTAGTCCTGGTGCTCCTCCACTATCTGCAGCAATTTGCTTCTCCTGAAGGTTTGCTGGCATAGCACTCAAAAGGCGAAATGTCCAAAAGAGTTAATCTGGTACCAAGATAACAGGAACAATTATCTTTGGGTTTCTGCTGATGAAGGTTGTTATTTACTAGGAAAATGAGAGTTTAATGCTACTGCAATATAATGGTAGTTGTTAAAACGACTGTAAGAAGTTGGCATGATTTTTGATTCCTCTTTGTATTTCTAAAAGCATGCAAGTTGAATTTCTGTTTAGAAATATTATGGAGATCCTTTATTTGCTGTGGTGCTTTTCAGGCTGGGAATTTTTAAAGAAAAGGGAGTTTCTTCAGTTGTTTCACAGATCTGAACAACAGCAATTCTAAAAACCCGTGTTTTTGGTACAGAGCTGCTGTCCTGGAACAAAATTCAGTTTTCGTTTCTTTTAGTAGCAAAAGGAAATTCAAAACCAAGACTTCTGTGAGAAATGAGTGTTACTGCACCTTTAGTGAGGACAGAATTGCTGTGAGGATGGAATTGCTGTTAGATGTAGTGAGTAAAATGGCGTGGATATGGTGACCATCTAGATTGTAGCTTTTCCATTTTATGCAGTAAGCTTCATCTTCACAGAAATGTGAGTGGCGTGTGCTTCTGTTAGGGCACATCTGTTTTGCTGTCTCTCTTCCATTTAAAAATAGTTCAAAGGGAATAAAGGATGACTATATTGTTTTAAGAAGCTGGCTGTGTCCTAGCTAAAATAAAACCAGGGACAGCCCCTTCTGCTCTAAACCAGTGATACCTTTCTTGTATGTGGTTAGGACAGTTGTGTAAAGCTTGAGATGAGGCACTCTCTCGCATTTCCCATGCGATACAACATTATGTGGAATCCAAAATAGTTTACTCCTATGCAGAACCAGCCTAAAGGTATTTGGTAAACCAATAAATTTAACAGTGCATGTCAGTATTTATACACCATAAATTAAAGCTGGTCTTTAATTGCTCTGGGTCAAAAACTGTAGGAAATTGTTTCTGATTTTGTTTAGATTTACTGAAATTCAACTAGGCATAACCTAAAGACCTGCTATTAAAATACAGCCAGTCTCCTGAAGGAAAAAAAAATGATTGAAACATATGAAACAAAGTTTGAAAGAACCAATCCTAACCTGTATCTGTGAACAGTTTATTTTTAGTGGAGACTTATCATAAAGAAGCGTGCTATAATGAATATTTAGAATACTTCACAACTTTGATAAATAATGGGAAATACAACTATTTTCTTGTAAATGAATTGAGATGCTATCAGAAAGCATACTCTTGAAAAGCACAGTGACTTGTATTGCAAAATCTGAAATCACAAATTCCTAATTTGAGCTGTATCAGACAGTCAACTAATTAGGTGTGTGTTTTGGAAATTAATCTGTATTGCATGGAATTAGGGGGGAAAAATGATTTTAATTGCTATTTACTAAATGGAAAGAGTTTGATATGATCACTTACTACTTTCTTCAAGTTCTTCTAAATTTTTCTTCCCACTGTTACTTTGTGCACTGTGTATTGTGAGCTGCAAAGCACTGAAGTATAACTCGGTCTTATTTGTGTGTTTAGAATTTGCTGTGCCCAGCAACAGATAGGCGGCTTTGCAGATTGCTCTAGTGTTTTGCTTTTTATCTTGTTTATCATGTGTGCTAGTGATCCTTTTTTCAAGCAAGCCCTGGTATCTGCAAAACCATAATCAGACCTTTCTGAACAGCGCGTAGAACGGTACAGTTGGTTTCTTTTTAAGTGAAGTGTTTAAATTGTGTTTAAATGTTTAAAGTGTTTTAACACTCTAGACTTCAGTATCTCACTTTAATTGGCAAATGGTAATCTGGAGAGAATGGAATAGCTGGTGGTACTTCCCGTTGAGGTTTTGCTTCTCTGAAAGCTACATTTTGTAAGATTCTCATTCTATGGTGTTTGTTTCCAAACATGACAGACAAAAGAATAAAATTCAAATGTCATTGGGAAAAAATCAAGATCAGTAGCAATAGTTGAGGAAAACGTCTTGGTGGATGGTGGCACTGCAGCTTGCTTCTTCAAGCCCTGCCCTTTTGTTTTTTTTTTTTACAATGCTAATTTAATTATAAAAAGGTAAAAAGATTAAATACAAAAATGCCACCACAAATGATCACCTCCTTCTGACAGGAATCTCAAAAGCCACTGAAACCTATCCCCCCAGTTAAACAGATGTAGTTGATAAGTCCCAAACCAGCAGTGCCCTCAGAGGTTCCCAAAGGGCGCCGTCCCCCTCTGCTGCCTGCACTGATCTTCACTTTGCAGTAGTTCAGCTCCCAGTGATGTTCAGCTCTTCATAGCTGAATGTGTTTTTTAAGCCCAACTACAAACCTAGTTGTATATATGCTAAACAACGTTTGAAAATCAGTCCCACAGTGAATAGAAACAATCTGTCACTCACTTTACTAATTCTAGTTAACACTTATATTAGACAACAAAACTGGTGTCAGTAGGAGTGTTTGATTACCTTACTTTTTTTTTTATCTTAAAAGAAAAGTTTTACCTAATCAGCATTTAGGATAGGTTATTAGTTTTGTGCATTTCTGTTGCTTTCCAGTTGCCATTTTTATGTAGCTCAAAAGAACTGAGTAAACACAAAACATCATTTCCCATTTTTGAACTGTTAAAACCAAGATAATCGAAAGATGTGTATATGTCTGTAATAGTGGATAATTCAGTGTATTTACCTTACTTTTAAGGTATCCTCTGGATTAGTGAAAGCATCAAACTTGGTGTCAATGCTCTAATAATTAGACCAATGACTATCGGAGGAGAAGGCTATTAGAACTGGGATTAAATGAGGCTGCTTGCGTCGTCTGCTGCTTGCTTTCTTAACTTAGTGATTTAGCCTGAGACAATCAGAACCACCTCTGTGAATAGGAATTTGAACCATTTTAAGGAGGGCACAGACAGTATTATATCAAGTTAATGCTTCCTGGCTAATGATTTTTTGATTTCAAGTAGATTAGGGAAATGACAGTCTTCTTGTAGGAACCAAAGGTGGGAATCCGTGTTGGAAATCATGAACAGTATCTTGCTTCTGATCTCAACACAAACCAGGGTGCAGGAGAGTCTGTCTCCTGCATCACCAGGCCCCTCCAAGAGGTAACAGGAAGTGTCTGGCACCTTCTGAAGGATGCCAGTTAGTTTTTGTTGTGTATTTTGCCACACTAGTTTTTATACTTTCAGTATGATCTCTGAGTAAAGATGGACAGGAAAGATGACTGGAGTTTACTTTTGGAAGTCACTGTTGTTGGCATAGTCTTCTTACCAAATACCCAAATCTCAGAACCTCTATTTCTGAGAGATTAATGGGGTCTTGGAGACATGCTTGCTTGGATTAAGAGAGTGACCTTCCCCAGCTCAAACCCCACCATGTGCTTTTTGTTCCGAAATCCAGCTCTGGAACAGCACCAAGTACAAAGTCAGCATACCTTTTCTTACACATGTTCTTGTGTTCTGCAAAGCTAGGGCTGTCAAATTTTTATTTCCGTATAAATAATGTAATTTACATTTTATTATTTATAAAATGTTATTCCCTTTATTCTGCAACAACAACTTGTCTTTGATAGCATTACTGCAGGAATAAATACATCCTCTGTATGTTCAACTGTTAATGGTAAGAGGAATCAGAATATTTTTATAACAAACACATAAATATTTGTGGGATCCTTACAAGGAAAATGTAATCGTTAGAGGTGATATAAAACTCTGGCTGTAAAATTAAACTCTTGAAATTTGGATTGAAACTGAAGTGCTTTGTGAGGTACTGTAACCATAGAAAAGGTTTGGGCAAATGAGATACTGGGTGTACTCCAGTATAGCACAAAAAGCCTGTGGTTGTGTTTTTTAAAGGCAAGAAAGGGAAAATCGGGAATCAATCAAAAGTAGGTTGGAAGTATTTTCTGGTATTGTACATACATTTTTAACTTAGAGCATATATAATTATTTTTAAAAATATATTTAATTTAGGAGAAAAAAACACAAATCTATTAAATTCAGTCATTGCTTTCTCCTGTCTTCTCTTCCTCAAGTATGTAGTGAGATGGAGGGGAAAAAAAAAACCTGTCTGCGTCTAAAAATAAAAGATCTCTGCTTGTTAATATAGTGCAAGGTAGGATTTAATGAGCTATGGAAATATTCTTAATGACTGTAAGCATGAGCCAGTGCTGGATTATAGTACCAACATCATAAAACTTTCTTCTACCTTAATGTACTTAATGACAATTACTGTAATTAATTTTATAAGCCCAAGAATGGGCTGTAAGTTGTAGTGTGTATGTATAGCAGTCTATGTGGTGTGTATGTGTAAGGGTAAATTTTGACAAGAATCTTAATGAACTTAGTGTTATGTTGATTTACACCCGGGGTAGACTCAATTATGTTTCTAGATTTGAAATCTAGAACTCATGAACTGGGCCACTGGGATATATACGAAGTACTACTCACATTCAAAGGACCTACAAAGATAGGCTTTTTTAAAGATTTTTTTTATAATGCAGTTGTGTTTTTTTTAATTTAGACATGGTGGCAGTTGTGCTGGCACTGTTGAGTGTATGAAAATGCTGGTGTTTAATCACTATCTATCAAAATGGTACATAAATTTCAGCTATTTTTATAAGATGAAAAATGTGGCAGTCCTCTCTTGACAAAAGGATAACTTGAATTTAACGTTTCTCTAGCTGTTACTATGTGCTGATACTATCCCTTTGTAGCAGACAGCATAGTTCTGTTTTACCTTTTCTTTTATTTTTGCCTTCTTCCAGTAAGTGATGGATAAAGATTGACTAAGTGAAAGTGCAACAGATAACAAACCAAACATAGGACTTAGGAGTCTTCATTACATAAGTATTTTATTGTTAACCGACACACCTGTATTTTGATGTTCAACTGTGATACCCATAGCTTTAACATCTGTGGCATTAAATTCAGGCATGCAGAAGTGATGCAAGTTTCCCACGGTCATGGACTGAGTTAAGATCTTGCCCAGATATCCCATGTTTTTATCTGGTATGTTGGCCACATGATCATTTTTCCCAGCTGTTGTCACTATTTTTAAGTAGGTGTCTTGGCCTAGTCTATCAGCTGCCTCTCCTCTGTGAATCAAAGTACTTGTCTTCAAATGTTCATGTGCTGGTCAGTCATGAGCTTAGGCTCATGAGTTCAAGATTTGTAAGCCTTTTACCCTCTTTTTCAATGCAGCAAACAGTGGTTCAACTGACTGCTGATTACCGGTTAAATTTTCATCCTTTCCTTTATTATAGGTATGAGGCTTTGTGGCAAACAACTTCTTAGCTATTTCTGTTAATCCGTGTCAATTTTTCCTTTATAAAATAAGTATCTAGGTCTTACGCAGCTGAATATCCATCCTCTTAGAAAAAAACAGAGCTTAAAATAACCCAGTCTTCATCACTTTGCTGCTACTTCTTCCTTATTTATCTCCCAGTTCAGTAGCTTGTCGCTGTCTTCTCTGTCAGAGGCTCCCTTTCTTTGCTGTAGGTGTTTGGGTTAGCCCATCCCATCCGAAATTACACATCTTTTCTTTACCTTAGCCCAAGACTCCTTACCAAACTTACCAATTGCATACACATATCTATCCTGTGGACTCTCATTAGTTTCTGGGTAAGATTAGGCTTATCTTCATATTGTTGTACTGTACAAAAATATAAATGTACATAATTTAATACAAAGGCCATTCCCTTAGTCTCCCTTAATCTTGAAATCATTCCAGTGATCCCATTAAAAAAAAAAAAGTTAACTCACAATAACTAGTTGCAACTCAGACTTTTTTGGTCCTGACCCCTAGCCCAACATTTTTATGATAGTTTATGACCTTTTCATACCCATTTTTTTGTATTTTATACCTGTAAATCTCTCAGCTGTACTGGGACTTTAAGTTATCAATTGGCACTTTGTGCACTTTGCTTTACCTTTTGAAGAGACAATTACTCATGGTCAGTCATATATTACCTCTGTCTTCCGTACATATCAAAGGACTTTAAAAGGTTATGGGAAATGCTTGGATTTATTTTATGAAATCTTCTTGCTAGGTACCTAAATGGTCGGTCTCCACTAACAAAATAACTGAATTCTCAAAGAAATAAATGACCGAGGGTTTTAATTTTAGAAAGTTTATTGCAGGTCTTTCTTTTACAATTCTAGTAGAAAGTATAGCTAAGAAAGAAAATGATCTATGACCAATTCAAAAGAACAAGCAAAGGAAAAGAATAAGCTGAATAGATACAATATTGAACTAAGCAGTATGGTACAGATAAAACCTCATCTAACTGTGACTGCAGATTAAGGATGGCTGCTCCCCAATCCTTGTTTCCAGTGCCTGCACCAGGTGAATAGGGGGATAGCACTGACAAACCTCTGACAGCTACTTTTTGTGGGTAGCTTTTTTTTGAGGCCATTTGTAGTAGCTCCTCTATCAGCTTGCCATAGAACTAGGAACTGTTCCATCCATCCTAGCTTAGATGACGTGCAGCAGGCTCTCTGTTCACAGCTCCAAAATCATTTTGTTGTATCTAATAGGTGGCCTGACTCTGGAGAAAGGTGTGGATGCGACATTTGTGATTAGGATAGAAAACAGCTTGCTTAAACAAAAAGGCTTCCTTGACTCCAGTCTTCATTACAAATAAATGTCCAGTGCTCATGTTCATATCCCAAGTCACTTTATTTAAATTCGCATTATCTAAACACTACCCTGCAGCCTGCAAGTCTAAACAAACTTTATGCAAAAATTACCATCTTTCCCTGCATCTCCAGTGTTTGCCTCATGATATTTTACAGTTAGTTCACTAATTTATTTTATGAAAATATGCCTCTTCAAGTTTGGTGGAAACTTGACTAAAAGTAGAGGCATCAGAATAGAAGGTGAATATGAGTTTTCTTCCCTTGTCTTCCTCTCTTGCTTTTCTGAGAATCCTCATCAAAAGAATGCAATGGGGCCTGCTGGTAGAAGCGAAGCCTGGCAACTGTTCATCATCTCAAATGCCTATATAAAAATATGGTTAGCTACACAGTTAAGTTAGTCTACTTACAGAGCCCAAGGCTGTGTGAATGCAGTAAATTAAACTAACACAGGTAACTTAAAAATCATTTAACATTACCAGAATCTTTCTCCCTACTGATGTTCTCCAGACCGAGGGCAAAAAGCACTCAGAAGACCACATTTGTTCACCCGCCGTTAGAATTTCAGTCTCTCATGGCAGAGCCTGCCCTGAGCTTGCCACGGGAGGGTGCAAGAAAACTGGAAACGAACCATCATATGAAATGAAGAGTAACTGTGGCAAGAGTGCAGGGAGCTTCAGTTGCACTTGGTTTAATCAGTCCTACACACCAGGCTGATCCCCAGCAAACTCAGGAGACACTGAGGGGGATCTGACTGGCTCAGAAGCAGCAGGGAGGAGGGTCTTGGACCCAATCACACGAGGATCATCAGCTGCAGCAGTAATTGCAGAAGCTGTCTCCATTCCAGCTCTATCGGAGTCCTGACAGCGCTTGCTGCAGAAAATCTGACTCTCTTTATCTAGAGCTGTGTTCTAAAAACAAACAAGAAACCCAAGGCAAAATAATAATAAAAAAAAAAGCAGTTAAATCAAAGCCCCGAGTTAACTTCAGGGTTAAAATAATCTACAAGACAACAAGTGCATGCATTAGAGCCAGAAAAAAGGAGAAATAAAATTAGAAATCTTATTTAAATGTAGGTTTTTATGGTGCAGTCTTTAAAAAAAAATGCATCTTCCAGACCTATGTTTGGTGTGATGGTACAAGCTGACAATTTTGTCTCACAAGTCTGATGTGGAAAAAAAAGTGGTTGTCATATAGTATGAACTCTTCATATTAGCTTTTAGCAAAATTTATGTACCTGCAGTTGTGTAGCTACAGGAAGTAACATAATACTCTTTAATTTAAACATATAATTTAAATATATGTTTCTATAACCACAAGGAACAGAACTCTATCAGTTTTTGAGGCTGACAGATATAAATGTAAGGAATTTTTCTATTTCTAAGTAGAATCCTTTTCTGTTTCTTGTTGAAAGAAGGAAGGTGAGCTCTCCTGCAAGCGACAGAATACAGTGGCAAAACCGTGTTAATTTCTGAATGTTATACCTGAAAATGCACAGGTTTAATGAAGACGAGGTTATCCTGGAAATTGAGAACGCTGTAGTGCAATAGGCGGATTATCTTAGAGTCTGTGGTGTCTGCTGAATCAGACAACTTTAATAGCCTGTGAAGGCTACTGCAAATTTATATTAAACCACAGTGTAATGTTTCATTTCTAAGAGGATATTTGAAGTGACCTAGAGGGAAATCTTGTAGTGCCTGTGTCAAAACTGTCTTTCAGCATTGTTTTCTAAGACTTGGAGGGACAGCACAATGGGTCTTGTTTCACAGTTTGAAGGCTTATATTAATCATTATAAAACCCTGGCTTTGCTTAACCAAAACCCTGTCTTGGCTTAACCACGTGCTTCATGGAAGAGCTTTAACTACCAATGATAATACAGATTTAAATTAATACAGATTAAGTTCTTTGTAGTTATTCAGTTATGTAGAGTGGTGCAAGGTATGCTTATTCCAGTCAAGTGCAGCTTGGGCTTTCTACAGTAATCTACAAACGTGTGATACTTGAAGTTAAAAGCAGAGTACAAATATGTGCTTCACTTTCATAGTGACCTCTGCATATGTATGTGTAGGCATTGTAAGACACTAGGTCTTGGAATCGTATTTTGAGCTGGGATGTACTAACCGTGCAGTAAGATCAGGTGTTCTGTCTTCTCCTGAACAATTAAAAGAAGAAATTGCTACAGAAGACTTTTGTAATGTGATAATTTCTATGTATTAGTGGAATTGGTCTAATACACTATTCACTAAAATTTGTTGTTTTGATACTGAAATAATTTTCTGATAAAAGTTAACTTCAGTATGTGTGTGTTTCAGCCAGGGTTTATTGCATCAAGGTCACCAAGGACAAGGCAGAGAAAAAGTAATATCCTCTCTCCAAATTGATCATGTACCTACGTAGTGAAAACTTTCATTATGGGGTACTGAAATTCGAATTTCTCTTTTACTTGACTTTGGCAAAGAGAGCTGGCCTGGCATCTCCAGTTTCTCAAGTAGAGGACTTTTGTAGTTTGCAGGTATATGGAGGGCAGGTTGTTCTGGAATCGTTCTCACTCAGAATCTCCTGCTAGAACTATTCTACTTTGTATAACTATTAAAACTCAGGAAAAAGTTAGAGCCAGTTTATTCTCTCCTTCTGAAAAACACTCCCCTTCCTTCTGACAATTGGCTTTGGGAATGGGTCAGTTCCTTCTGAGTCGAACAGATAGAATAGAAGACGGTGATCCATGTTAGATTTTCCTTAACACCAGTGATTCAAATTACTGTTTGGATCAATGACGAGGGCTCCTACACCTGCCTCTTATCCATCACACTGGAGGTGCAAAGATCTCCTTCCTGTATTTTTCAGATTTAACTCTGCTTTCTGTTGTGTTTTGTTAACTCTTTTTGCATGCTATATGAGGTTTAATGAGCAGGCTAGGTGGGAATCATCCAGCAGCCTGGTGATGCCCCTCCTCCCTGCAAGGCCTTCCCGACAGGCTTTTTAGCCCCAAGTACTGAGTGTTAAGAGCCCCTAAAAGGCAAGGGTTAAGTGTTTTGAAGTGTGGGGGTTTGTTTTGTTCTGTTTTTCAAGTTACAACAGAAGTCTACATGCATACAGGCACAAGGAGAAAATTCAATAGTTCCCAATTGAATTCTCTGCTTCTAGCAATCAACTTTGCAAATGAAGCATGCAAGGGAACGTCTAGCTGAACTGTAGCTAGACTTTTGAGACTAGCTATGACATGCACTAGTTTTACCATTATCAATGTAGCTGCTACGCAGGCAGGCTTGCATTTCCTCTTTTACTTGTTGGAAAAAGAATTGTGAATAAATAGGTTCCTGCTGTTTGAGGGGCAAGGCACAGTATTTAAAAAGGGAAAGGAAAGGAAGTACTTCCAGCTCATGCAGATGGTGCTGTCCTCACAGCAGCTTCTGACAGTCATTCACACCTTGCATATAGCAATACAACATATGTAATAAAGTTTAGGATTTTTTTTCTTAGAACTGAAGAGAGGAGGTTGAATTTCACTGTTCTGGAGGAAGAAATTTTTTTATTAAGTTAGGACTGATTACCTTCTGACTAGCTCTGTTACACATGATAGCTGATGTGACTGTATTTTACGAAAACAATTCTTATTTCAGTGGTTTGTTTTTTGTTTTGTTGTTTTTGCTTGTATTTGTTTTGGTTGGTTTTGGTTTCTTCTTCATAGAATTGCCACCTTTTCTTTCATCAATCAGTTCTACATTTTGTTAGTTTGGGCTACTGTCTGTGTCACATTCACAAGGAATGTGTGCCAGCTGTCAGTCTGTTCTCTGGACACAGAAGGGTATCCAATGTTGTAGCTTTGTGGTGTGAACGAGCTGATGTGTACTTTTTCTAATGCTTTCAGATATTTTAAGATGTACATATATACAAAATTGCTCTCAGGGGAATAGACTAAGACATGTCTGAGGAGGTAAGAAATGACTAGTTATATCAGTGCTAGCCTAGAAAATTTCAAATATGCATCTATATATAGGTAGATAGACATCTCTATATTTCTGTATATATAGAAAACTCTTTTGCAAGTATTTAGAAGATTTTATTTTAGCATTTTTGTGTGGTGATAAAGCTCTTTCCACTTCAGACTGGCTGAATTATTTCTCCTTTTTCCTTGTGACGAACAGAGCACATGTATTTTTTGTGCAGCAGAACAAAGCACTGCAGTTAGTACGTACCATTGCCTTGGACCTACTCAGAGGAAAGCAATGCAGGCATTGGGAAAGGAGGAAAAAGGAAGGAAGCAAGGGACAGAAACTAGACTTACTTTAAGCAGAACTAACACAATTGCAGCAAATTTAGATTAACAGAACATTTATAAACTGACAAAAAAAATCAGTAATGAGTTAACAGCAACATGCTTTTAGGGGCAGAAAGTCTTCTGTGCAAGAACACTGAAGTAGGTATGTGCAGTTTTACTTATCTGCCACATGGTGGTATTATCTGCATTGGCCAGATGACAGTATTTGAATGAAGTGATGCTAAAAGGGATTCCATTAAATATATATTGCTGATTTAGCAATGCACTGCAATACATGAGAATTACAATACTGTGCTTGTCTGAATGTTTTTAAGTGATGATTTCTAGTACAAGTGAAGACCTTGTTAACTTGAAGATAACTAAATTTCAGTGCTCAAGATAAACCAGGTTAAGAATAACCAACTGGGGGCTTAACTCTCATTAGATTATGCTCTTTTTCTGAACAAGATGTTTCCCTTCAGCAGTAACTGGGAGCTGCATTCAGCACTAAATAAATAATTGTTTACATCCTTCCATACTGGTTAGGAGGAAATAAGGCAGAAAAAGGGAAAATTAAAATAAAAGTTTTAACGACGTGTACTTTCCTGGCTGAAGGGATGTCAGTAGTAACAGAATCAGGAAAAAAATCTACAATAAGAAGCCAGAAGCTACGCTGTGTCAGAGATCTGAGATAGGCTTAAGTGGCATGCAAGTTGGAGAGGGGCTGAGAGTTAGAATTAAAATTGCTCTTATTACATATAGTGCGTTTTATACCAGTTTTCGGCTTCAGGCTTATCCATAGTCTCAACAGTATAAAGAATGAAGCTCTGAAGTCCCTCTCAAACTGTCAAGTCAAACTGTCAAATGAAATGCAGACAACAGCATGAACCTGAAATACATTTTCTGACTTCTCTCATTTTTATTTTGTTACCACTTTTCCATGTTAGATCTTTTGCCTATTTAATTCATATAAATGCATTTGCAAAAGTATATATATGCAGACATGTTATTTAAATTTGCCTACTTTAAGTTGATAAGAACAACTCTTTGGTAACATAAGTGGGCTGGACTTTGAGAGTAATTAATTCTGTCGGGGAAAGAAGTCACTGGTACATGACTATCAGCTATGGCTTTATTTTTCTTTTAATAATGGAAGATATTCTGTGCACAGTGTGCACCCTTGTATTAAACCACAATGGACAGCAATAAGACAAGAATGGCAGTTCAGCCTCTAGAAGTGTTGACTTTTTCCTCTGCAAAAGTGACTAGTCAATTATAAGTGCAGTTCTGAGCACTGACAACAGTGAACTCAACCGCATTTCTTCTACCATGATTCATATATCTGCCTGCTATAAGTACTGCTTATGTAAGTTAAGCTATAGGTCATGAGGGTTCCTTCATATGCTTTGAATAAAGTCCCCCCTTAGGGAACATACATGTGGTTAGACTGGGACAAAATTAACGTGGTAAATGTTCAATATTATGAAAAATTTCCAAAAGGGATTCTGGTTTCCCCACAAGCATAGTATTGAACAACAGCATGCTCAAGATCAAACATTGGTTTGGCATCTGGGAAGAGCCAACTTAACTAACTAGGTGATCAGTATGATTAAAAACAATATTACAGCTTTTATAATGAAAAATTTCAAATCATTCATAAACTCCGTTTCAACATACTACTACTTAGTGTTAACATGTATCTGAAAGCTTGCTTTTATAGCTCAGCTAGCACGCTGTGGTAGACTTGGTTGCTCTCAAGCGCTGATGGGAGAATCCACACAATACACAGATAAAAACTAGAATTAGAGACTATTCTAGCTTTGCTTTTGCTATTCTTGCACCACACACGCTCATAGAGCACTGTTAGAAAAATTGCCAAGTGTAATATAGAATGTATAAAACCATTTAATTTCACTTACCATGATGACAGAAACCCCAGCAGATGTGTTATTTTGCCTGGGTAGGGTGTTGTTAAAGTGCTGCTTCAGTTTACCTGTTACTTCAGCTTGCATATTATTCTCCTGGTAAGCATCATCCTGTGTAAGAACAAACATAATATTGAAGTTAGGGAATAGTAATAAAATATTTAACATAACTGAGCAAAAGAGAAATTTTGTATTATCCGGAGGTACTTCCTGTGAAGTAATCATTTAGATAAGCAGCCCAAAAAGAATGCCCTCTCATACATGAGCTATGGTTCAAACTGGTTAAGAGAAATTACATAGGAAAGGAACGTAGCAACTGCTGTTTTATTTATGACCTCCTATTTCTTAAAATGCCATGTGACACTGTATACTTTCAGTCCATAAATTTGTCCCACTATTTTAAGTTTTATTCGAGCATAACTATAATGTTAAAAATAAAAGGCATATTTGTAAGTTGGCTTTATTTATATCAGCATTTTAAATGGCCCATCACATCCCCAAAAATGTGGAAACAAAATACAGTGCCATAAATACATTTGAAAGGAGCTGTTACGAATAGACGCAATCATTACAGTTGTTTTCTCATGTTTGAGGGAACTCCATATATCATATTGGTCTCTTTTAAAATGTGTGTGGAAATAAAGGTTGGCTATATACATGTAGACCTAATATTTATTAATAAAAACAGGATTTTAAATCAATAAGCAGTGCACTTCCGTGTTCCCTCTTGCTGCAGTTCAAAAAGATGAAGTACCTGGCTGTCATCAGCTTAGTGCTTATGTGAAAAATAATATATTATTTACTAATTTTATTTCTCTTGTGAAAAAATAGGCAATAGTAATTTCTTTTAAGTAGCATTGCAGCAAGATGTCAATGTGCGCAATAGTTGCTTTATTAATAGTTAATAATAGTTTATTAATAGTTGCTCTATTCTTTTACAGCACAGTAGAACTGTTTAGAACTGTTAGAGCTGTAGCTAACTTCACACTTGTGCTAATCTCTTTAACATTTGGAAAAGGGACTAGTGGTTCAATAAACAGAAATGGGCATAACAGAGTCATGTTGCTGCTTCTGAGAACTACACTGTAATATTTAGTTTTATAGATCTAATATTAAATTAGAGACAAAATATACTTTACTCACTGACACCCAGGGATGGCTTAGGATTTGTGCAGCTGTATATCGAGCTTCAGCATTCACGTGTAACATCAGGCTAATTAACTCCTTTGGAGAGGGGAAGAAAAGAAAAGAAAAAGAAGAGTTTGAGTGGAATGGGGAAGGGCATTGCAATGGAAGAGAGCTATCTGCACTGAATTCTTCTTAGTGCAACTATTATTGTATTCATGATTCACTGACTCTTTTAAAACCAGACAAAAAGTAAACGTTGCAAGCATCAGCGATAATGTTCCAACTTGTTCTCTATATTCGTGCAGGGGACCAGAATGAAAACAAACCTAGGACAGACATGATCCTCTATGGGCAAGGTACATAGTCACAGTACGTAAAGAGTCCAAATCAGAG
Organism: Cygnus olor; assembly: GCF_009769625.2. Taxonomy (NCBI): domain Eukaryota; kingdom Metazoa; phylum Chordata; class Aves; order Anseriformes; family Anatidae; genus Cygnus; species Cygnus olor. The sequence goes on from NC_049172.1 coordinate 33,744,972, forward strand.
GTAAGAAACTTCATCAGAAATTCAAGAAACTGCTGAAATTATTTTAAAACTCTTATGTGTTCCACCAGAAGAATAAAAGGACGTTTAACTCAATTCTCCAGCTCAGAATCACCCAATGTAGGAAAAGGCAGATAGATAGGGGAAAATACTTAATTATGTGGTTAAATCAAAAAAGATTTGGGATTATGGTTTCATCATAATTTGTTTGCAGCTTTCATCATGTTTTAGAGGCACTAGAGCAAGTGTCTTCAGCTTTATTAAATGCCTCCGTGGACCTTTTGTTAATGGTAAGACTATGTTGCTTATGGATATGATAAACCTTAAAAAGGTCATTATTGCAAAGCAGACAGTAAAGTTTAAAAACAAAACAACCCCCCCCACAACTTTCATCAACTGTTTGTTGTTGTGTAACTAACAGCTAATTTACTGGTGCAATTCCTGGTTCTACAAGCCTATCAAGACAAATATTTCCTTCTCCCTTATGAACAAATTCATGTAATTAGAGCCAAATTCCCCTTTCAAAAACTTTTTATAACCTCCAAATTGTCAGTCATATTCACTCCTCAAAAGTATTTCAAGAAGATTATCATCATTTCAGTTTTGAGAAAAGGCTTCTTCATGCAAATAACATACAAACCGAGAGGTTTCTCAACCAGCGAAGTCACTTAGTCCGTGTAAATCTTAAGTGAAAGACAGCTTCTAGTACCAAGATTGAGGGCCTTGTTTGTTCTTAATGCAAGTCTGGAAGAGTAGGAGATGACTGGAGCTTGGGAAACACTGGCAAATCAGTAAGTTTGCTCTCTTTTCAGGTAACAGCCATTGGGAAATTCAGGAAAAAATGCAACTTCTCATTAGCTGGATAATAAATAACCTCTATGTGCTAATGAGAATCTTTAGACATAATTTAGAGAACATTACCTAAATTAACTTGACAAGTGGGGTTTAACATTTGAAACCTTTATCCTACAGAATCAATCATTTTAAACACAAACGTCAATGATAACACAAGAACTATTAGCAATGGCAAATAAGCTGGCTGCGACTCTTGGAAAGTTCTAATAACTGGCTCTAGAGTAAAATAGGAACAAATAATATCAATTGTATTCAGTCCACATAGCAATCATTCTTCTTTTAAAAGAATGTCAGGAGGGGAAAATCCAGAGACAGTTATGTTATAGGGGAAGTGCTGAACCTGCTATAAGTAGTCCTTCATTAAGTAAACCCAACAACACGATGTGACTGCCATTTTGCTATACATACTTACTCACTCAGACAATAACATGATAGTAGGTCTGCAAAACCTGAGCTTTCATCAAGCACTATTAAGTTCACTAAAAAGGCACAGCAGCTGGAAGAGCAGGTAAGTCTGTTCTGAATCTTCTCTTCTGCATTTTCAACAGGGTACAGTCTTTTCAGTGGCTTGTCAGAAACTGTTTTCCATGTTAGACAACGTATCAGTACCTTTGCTGAATCAGTGATGTTATCCCAGTAGGGCGAAGGGAATTCCAGCTTCCCAACGAGTATCTGATCAAAAAGGTCTTCCTGAAGGTTGTTTTCACTGTAGAACAGCAATAATTTAAAAAGATCAGAAGAAAGAAGTCTGGCACGAGTTTTTTTAATTTGATTTTGAAATGGGACAGAAATGATTTTGTATCAATTATTACAAGTGCATAATTTGCAGGCTTATATAGTGGCAGCACTTCTGAGGTCTTTGCCATAGTTAACACCATCAGGAGTAATAAAAAGTAGTACTTCTACTGGAATAGAGACTACATAGCTAACACATCATGCAGTGACAGTAAAGGTGATTTAAAAATAAGTCACTTGCCAGCCTAGCACTAAAGGACCTGCCACAAAGAGACTATGACATGGGAAGAAGTGTAGTGAAACGAGCCTCTTCTACTAAGCTACTGCAACAGGAGATTTTTCAAAAGCTAAAGAGATGATATGGAAAACACACGATCCACTGAGTACTGGCGGGCTACTGAGGGGGTAAGTACCTTTTTATCAAAAGTATGGTATCATAAATATTCAGGAAGCAGAGGCAGTGTTGGTTTTTTTTTAATTGTTTGTTGGCCCCAACTACTGTGAACATCCACTCAAACTCTCTCTGTTATAAACAACTTAGTTTTGGGTTGGTTTTGCAACAAGTACTTGTTAACCTTTGTTAAGTCCTGATTCTGATAGCATAGTATGGACATTTTGCCTCCTCAGCCCAAACTGTATTCAAAGCAATTGTAATTTATTTGTATAATATCGCTTTCAAAACATGTTTTCAGTTTTAAACAAACTAATAACATGCAAAAAACAAGTACCAAAACTAAATGATGATTTTTCCATTGACTATCATTTATATTGTATTCTTTGCAAAATAGTCGGTCTGGTGATTTTTAGTTAAAAACTAGGTGTTTTGCTGTAAAAATGGACAAACACTATTTACAAGAATAACGGGAAGGGGAGAATTCCTGATTAAAATGTGGTAATTACTTCTCATTCCCTGGCAAAAAAAAATACTGAGAAGCAAAGCACATCCATCTGACTTTTAGTAGACTTCATGCATACAGGGATATTAAGCAGTGCGAATCATGTTAACAAACTTCATCAACCATATGACACTTGCCAAAAAAGATTAACAAAATTAAAAATGCAACATAAATTCTTCCCCTCGCCTCAGTATACTATTAACTTTTTTTCCCTTAACACAAAACCAGAAAGCTGCCATAAGAGGGCGAAGTATACTCATTCATTCAACTGGGTCCAATGTAGCAGACAAAAGGAAAAGAAACTATGCTCTCACACCACCACCACCACATCTCTGGACACAGCAGTAAGCCAGCTGCTCCTATAGAAAAATTAAGGACATAAAATCCCAAAACATGACAAGAGGGACAACTGAAACCAATTTTATAAAGGACCAAGCAGGTAAAGGAAATGTATCAGTCTAATCCATTTTTTTTTTCCAAGGCACCTTTTCCAAGGAGATAGATAAGGCTTACTTACAGAAAGGAGATACAGTGACACTCACCTGCGAAAAGGTGGAAATCCACATAACAGTATGTATGTGATCACGCCTGCAGCCCAAATATCTACCTTTAAGCCATACCTGAGTAAACAAGATTGCGTTACTTGTGCTCAATTGAAAAATAAAACTCATTTCAATCAAACAATTGATGAAAATTACATGAACATACATTGCGATTCTGCTATAAATTGCTTGCTGATGATGTGGATTTTACTTAAGGTCCTTCACAGAGTTAGGAAGCCCTGATAACATCATTTTCCGCAGAATTCCATCCCTGGCCCCCTCACTACCCCAATTCAATTCAGCATCAAGGTTTCCCAATCCAGAATCACTGACGATAAAAGACAAGGATGCGCCTTCTTAGTCCCCATACCGGAGTAACTACCTCTGACATTATTATGTGTTGCTAAGCAACAAGAAAGATTCTCCAGTTTCCTAAATGAATGAGTAACACAGGGGTAAAGAACTGCACCTTTTCTTAAAGCACAGAAATTAAAGCACTAGAGGTCAACAAGAGCTTTTTTTTTTCTTATTTCTTTTCCTATTCAGTAGCTTCAGTTTGTCCAAATGTAAAACATGCCAATGAAGTACACTTTGACATTTGAGATCACTGCAGCTCTGAAATATTTGTCAATATGACAAATGCACTGAACAATGCTCGAAACAACGCAACAAACCTTCCTCCATTAGGAGGATCGAATTCACAGTTAAGGCAAGAATCAGCTAAGATGGAATGGAGAGCTCTTGTCTAGTAGGATAGACGACTAGTTAAGTTCTGCCATTTCACAAAATTACTTTGGATTTACGCAACCACCTGTTTAGATACAGAAAAATGGGGTTGATTAATTAAACCAACAGGGTGAGTAGGGAAATTGGCCTCCTTCAGGAGCTGAATGCTGCCAGTTTTCTCATAATTATTTTGGTTAAAAGAGATGGAGGACCATCCTATTAGAGCATTCTAGTTCTTACAGCAGGTAGGAGCTACCTGCCAAAAATATCTGGTTACAAGACCTATGTCTTAAGTTACTTATCCTCACCCTGTCTCTGCAATGATTTCTGGAGCCACATATGTGGGCGTACCACAAACGGTATATAAAGGTCCTTCAACCACAGTTGCCAATCCAAAGTCTCCTAGCTTCAAAGACTTAGTTCCATCTGGATATTCACAGACCTAGAATTGGGAAAAGAGAAACAGAATGGTGAAGAGGATATTTGCATTTTTTTTTTTAATCTTTTGATTTACTTGGAAAATAATCATCGTCACACTGAGAAGGTAGGAATAAGATGTAACTTCAACAGTCCTGTATTACAGCTGGGTTAAGGTCCATGATTCTTGAATGTGTTTTAAGCTATTGACTTTCAAAGAACAAGCTTCTCTTGACAGTCCAGCCATAAGTAATCTCAATTTGAAAAAGGAAATATATGAAAATATTTTCTTGCTATAGTTTACTCTGCTACTGGACATTCTAGTCTTTACAAGTTCTTAAAAAGCCAAGAACTTAAAATTTCTCTTACTAATATTTTGTAATTGTACATAAAACTTAAACAAAGATGGCTATATTATACATCTGAGAAATGGTAGGTTGCTGTCCAGGACACTCAGAGTAACTTCTTAATGTGACGGACAAATGTCCAAGAAAAAAACACAAGGAAACTGTATAACTCTTGGCTCCAGTTAGGGCCATGTCTCTGCACTACTGTAAAACCACGTTACACTGAAGGAATCCTGGTCTCTATAAAGACACCTAGACTAGAACAGGAATTGGCACATTATGCTTAGAAATGAAACAAAGCTTTGGCTGAAAGACAGATGTTTAAATTAAGCTCTCTGTTCAGCTTACGACCAAGTTTTTTTCATCTAATTATACTTACACTTGCTAATAAATTCTATGCGTGGAGATTTCTGCTGTATCTAATGTATCTTTCATTTCTATGTAATTTTCTAGAGACCTAGATAAAATTACAATGTTAAGATGTTTTAAGTACTTCTTGATCACTAACTCTAAAGCTACCTAAGTAAAATAATCTACTATGCAAATATAGCACAAACTTCTAGAGTCTTTATAACTGTCGAATAGATTGTTTTTCCATCCCAAAACAAGGGATGTTATTTTGAAGGCTGTAATAGTTTTGTCTTACTTAACATAAACATCTTATAAGAGTTGCATCTTGATGCACACCTTTTTATGAGGGAAGATTAACATAACATATTCAATAGTCTATTAAAAAAAGTGTTTATGTAAGAATGGAGCGAGCTGTTACTTAAATTGTTATGAAATCTCCATCTTCTTCCCTATTAGGTTTAATTTTGCTTTCTATTGAGCAATGTCACTTTCACCAATGAATCCTCATGTACTTGTTTCTCAGCATGAAATTCAATGTAAGTATATTTGTAAATTCAGAGCTCCCATCAGAAAACACTTAGAGACTACAACTGGGCTCATTTGTTTTGGACAATATCCGTGACTACAATTTTTTCCAGCTTTTTTTCATGACTGGAAAGAATGATCATCACATACAAATAAACTGAGAAAAGTACATCTGTTCTGCTACATTTAAGTAAAATGAAACATCTGAAAACAATACGTGTCAGATAATGGATTTTGCAGGGGAAGCAAGAGTCCAGATAACCTTATTTTTTATCCTTCTACAAAAGTAGCTGTTTGAAAAACAGCATTTATAAGAAAAAAAATATTTAGAATCAAGCTGTCACTTGACCAATCTTTTCTGATCCTAAGATTTCACAACTGGCAATTGCTCAGTCCTTGTGGTTCGGTTGCTTCCTGAATCCAATATATATTTACTCCCATTCATAGACAAACTATGCTCAAATGAGAACTGCAAGCTGTCTGGACAAAGTCTGAAATGAAACCAACTGAATTAAAAGTGGAGTGCCAACACTGTAATAAATAATCACACTCACATCCACAAACACTCATCTGCTCTGCCCCAAATAACAACTGGAGAAAAGCAATTTATCCACAGAAAATAAGTCTGAACACTAATATGAAACTTTTAGCTGTGGACAGTTTGTATAATTGGCAAATTCCAGAAAATTTACAATATATCCTATCGTCTCCATTGTTACTTTTTAAATTCTGCCTTGAGGACTGAAGACCGAACTTGCTGCAAAATATCTGTATGGCTAATTCTGATAACACCCTAGACAATTCACTGTTATTTGTTATCTGGTAGTGCTACTCTCTTCTTCTGCCTACTTTCCACGATATAATGCACCAAATGAATGTGAATGAATATTTGGTCACCAAAACCAGAAGAGATGAAAAGGTAACAGTTCTCAAACATAACATTTCTATGGAAGTAGTGAAGTCAGTCAATTACCAATAAATACCTTCCAAAAAGATATCCCAAGAAATACAGTCTGAGGCTAGAGACACAGGTAAAAGCCCTTAAAATAACTGAATGTGACCGCACAGCTTGCTCTGAGTAAGGTGCAATATTGTCATGTCAGATCAGCACAGTAGAGATGGTACTTCCCCTCAGCTTGTTCCATGACACAGCAACAAATTATTCCCTTTGTGAGACCGTGGCTATGCTGACTGTTAAATTATGGGTTGGGGTGATGTTTCCGGTTCCTTGCTCTAAAGAAAAAAGAGAAAAATGGTATGGCAACTTTTTGCCACAGTGCAGCTGGAGCTGCTGTTCAACGGCGCTGTTTGCCAGCTAAAATCAGACCATAAGCCTCAAGCAATTAATATGCGGGGGACCAATCCCAGAACACAGATTTTAAATATAATACAAAAAACATAATTATATACTTGCAATTTATTGTAGCTGCCAATCTGTAGGTCACAATCAGATTGGAATATCTGGTCATTGAAAGATTTTTTTAAACCATAGGAATGTTTTACCTAAACTTAGTCTCACAGGTGCACCTATACTAGAAGAGTTCAGTAAAGAGAAAGCTGACTACAAAGTATCCAAGGTTCTGTGCAGATACAAGTGCATCTTACTCAAAAGCCCCATAAAGAATCTAGCACATCTTGTTATGAGTTATTTTGCATGGGAAAGAAGGTAGTTTCTAATAGAAAGAAAAGCATTATATGACAGTAATAACAAGAAAAAAAAGAACAAAAGCAAAGGAAATTATAAGGACACATTCCATATAAATTAATACTGGTTTTGTTCTTAAAATAAATGTTTATGTTGTTATTGTGATTTCAGTGGGATCTAGGTTCTAGAACACAGGACTCCAGCATCTCTAGAATGGCTGAATTTGTTTGGTTTCCTCAAACAACTGAGTAACACTAAGGCAGCAATACCTTCCTTCATTCCTCTGTATAATTCATATCATTAATGGAAATATTTTTATCCTTGATACAGCAACTTCGTACCTGCTATTACTCTTATAGTTTGTATTTTTGAATGCATGACTGGTAAAGAGAACAGAATTCAGACAGCTGGGTGACCCTGTGCAAAAGACCTAACTACTTCCAAGTACAGGTGGCAATTGACGGGAAATATTTGCATTCACATTCAATACCAGTATGCTATCTTAACATGCTGACATTGTAATCATTGTGAATAAGTCTTGCATCTGTCAAGAATCTCTTTAGGCTTCCTAGACATAAAGAACATTGTGCCTATTTGTAACATATTCAAATACTAATGAGAGCTTAAAATTTCTTTGGACTGGCTGTTTTTGAAAAGGTGCTGAAAATAGGTGAAACTTCCACTTTCATTTTCTTTCCTTTATGTGCTATGCTGCTGTGTCTACATTTTCCAGGAGAAGCCTCCCCCTCTTTCTTTTGCTAAACAATCTAATTTATTTGAGGGCTGATTTCAATTGCTAAAGACTGCCAGTGGAATTGGTTGGGAAAGAATTGACTGTTAATTAGAAAATATTTTCAGCTTATAACCACATCCTTCTAATAGTTCAAAATTTGCTCTGCGATACTCCATGACTCCTTGTTAAATGTGATCGACAAACACCACAGAAGGCTTTAAGAAATGCCTATCAAGTGTTGATGAATGCTACTAGCACTCCTGCTGACAGTCACTCAAGCAGGGTTGGTTGTTCAGTGCACTACATGTGCTATATCATACCCAATATGTAATACCTGATTATCACCTCTGTATATAAGCAAGGCAGCACCCTGTTCCCATTCTGTGCACTGGATCCTAAGCAGTTCCCAAAGCAGATTTCATGGTAATTCTTGTCAACAGACTCATTTTATATCTCTGCTGAGAATAAAATGTAGTCAGTGACATATCACAAAATAAATGTTTGTACAGAGTTGGTTCAGGGCTAGAATACTAGTAAGTCATCAGAAAGATGTTCCTGCTATGACAGGGAAAGAAGAAGAAAAAAATTTGCTTGAGATAACCATATGATCACGCAAAGAAATGGCACGCAGCCCACCTTCTCTCCCACTTGCAAAATGTAATAAATAATTCATCAACACAGCTTTAAAATTCATTGTTCTGTGAGACAATATTCCCACTTGCCCAAATGGCAGCCAATCGAAATGTAAATAAAGATAGGTCTAAGGATGTGTTTGAGCACAGCTCATTTGGGTTATGGTGATTGCTATCTCATGGCAGAAGATTTATTTTATACATACTTATTCTAAATTAATATTCCTCACGTTCTCTACTCAGCTCTTTGACATTTATGTACAAGCATTTGCATTAATGAGAACAAAGTAAGAGAAAATATGAGAAAATAAATGGGACATACCAGGAGATTTTCTGGCTTGATGTCTCTGTGCACAATGTTGAGACCATGAAGGTATTTGAGTGCACTGGCTAGATTGTAGACCATTGCACTCCCATCTCGCTCTGTGTATTTTGTAGAAGAAGTGATAGCATCAAATAGGTCTCCTCCCTAAAGCAATGGAAAGATAACAGATCACTTCAGGAAAAATAATTAAGATGTTGAAGATACCTTGTAAAAACACCATGTAAAATCTTCACGTACAAAAGACATGCTTGGAGGCCTGTTAAAGAGTTTAAAAAAGAAATGATTTGGGGAAAGATGATTTTTGTCACCAAGATACTATACCGTGACTTGAGTCATCCACAAAGCACAGCCCTTTTTTGGTCTTGATTTCATTCTATTGATTTTTCTACCTCTGATTACTTGTTTATATTACATACGTGACTGCACTTCCCATTTTCATCTTACCAGTGTAATACTACTTTCATATAGCAAAAAACAGCTCTGATTTTGCATAAAGCCTAAAGTAATGTAAATCCAATAGTTAAAAAAAAAAAAAAGCCTAACATAACACAAAAATGTAGCAATTGTAATGAACTACAAATTGGAAATATTGGATATATTGTGAAAATGTCAAATAAATATAGCTAAACAGGATGCCTTTGAAGTGCAGAACTTCCAGGTGATTTCAGAGTAGGCCAGTTGTGCAGTCTCTGACTAGGATACCCTATTTCTCTTGGAATATACAACAACATGTAAATGAGTTACTAATGCAGCATTTCCAGTCATTGCCATGAATTTTACGTGGGTGTCTCTATGATGGTTACCCTGGATACATCTGTAGGAGTGCTTTATCTGAGCCACTGTGGGTGGCATTCCAAGCATTTCAGTACACGTGGAAAAGCAGCAGAAATTCAGGAAATATGCACCAAGATGGTAAACTATTAAAATATTAAAAATAAAAAACTTTTTTAAAAACAGAGACGCCTCAGTTACATAAAAATAACATCTAGAAAGGGAGAGAAATGGGATGTTACAAAAATTATGAATTCAACAATTACAGACTTTCTTCAGAGTTTCCCAAGCTGGCAGCCATTCTAGTGGGGACTCCTGAATCTAACAATGTTTCAGACAGAAATAAAAAGTGATGAGTTGCACTAGTTTGTATCTGACATGCTGATCAACCCTATGGGCACTGCTGCTCTGTATGTATAGAACACAGATAAGAGAGAGTGCAGAAATAAAACTTGATGCAACTTATATATTTGGTTCACAAAGTGACAGCAGAATGGAGTTTGAGTTTTTTTCTCTGTACAAGTACAATAGCACCATCAAGTTTTTGGCCAACTGGACATAAGGTAAGTGAATGTTTGACACAAGCAAAAGAGGTGAGATTTTTTAAGGTTTAATTTTAATGGAACATAATCATTTGAGTTTAGATTATTTGTTGTATCTACAGTTGACTAAGAAGAACTAATTAAAGAGAATTTGTTCCTTTAAAGCAAATGATTAAAAAAAGATATTAGCGAAATAAACGCAAATGTTCCATTGGGATATGCACACCACTGTTAGCTACTGCATATTCTAAACATGCTATAAAAAAACACTACCCGCTTCTCTCTAAGCTGTGCACATACTTTGCAAAATTACCTCAAACCTGCATGCGAATAGTCTAATTAAAACTGAAGAGATGTAAATCCCATGAATGTAACTGACTGACAAGAATATTTGCATGACTAAAAATGGAGGTTGCCACTAAAATCTTATCTGATTATACCTTCTAGATATATTTCTCCTAGACATTACATCCTTGACTAGCACAGAGAATTGTTTTTATTTTTTTTTTAAACTCTTAGTCTTACCTTGACCAACTCCATTACCAGATAGAGTTCTGTTGGGGTGTCCATTTCTTCTATCAGCATGATGATATTTGGATGCTTCACTTGACGCAGAATAGATACTTCATTTTCAATCAGGTGTTCCTGGTCAGTAAAAGAGTAGAGAGGTTTATATGAATAGACACAAAATGGCCAATTTCCTTTTCCTTTGATCAGCTCTTCAGTGAGCACTCATTTTGGTATTTCATTTTGTAGTAAAGAACTATTGTCAGCTGCTGGATTTTAACTTGTATTTTAGCCCAACTGTACTTCAGCAGTTAATTTAAAATACCACATTTCAAACACATAACCCATGGATTATCTCCAAAAAAAGACCCTGGAACACGACAGCAATTCAGGAAGTGCAGGTTATATTCCTTATGAGGGTATTAGGATGCTCAGAACATCAATGAACCTGGGTCATTGTAGCCTGCCACCCCCCAGCAATAGTTAACATGTTCTTGATCCACTCCAGCTCTCACCTCTCATTTAGCGTAGGTTACTCAAGGACAGATTACCTAGGATTTAATTTCAAGGACTGGCACTTTAAAAAGGACATGGATTATATATGTGAAAAATACGATAACTGATTTGGTTATAGATTTCTGTTCATTTTATATGTATGTTCAGATTTACAATCTGCAAAATAGGTACCTGCTCAGTTAAGTCAGTGTGGCTCCAACAGCTTAAGAGCACACAGATTGAGTTTTATTTCCCCTTCCTTATACTTCTGAGAAAGTAAGGGGTTTCAAGAACAACTAGTTTCAGGATGTTTTGTTTTCCAATACGTCTTAGCACCTGGTTAACACTGGAGAGTGAAGAAAACTACATGCTCCTTTCATTGGAAGAATGATTTGCGTTTTTTGCTATAAACATTGGAATACAGATACTGCATGTAGGGTTCCCTTTAAGTAACAATGCCTGCTTAAAACAGAAATTTCCTTTACTTTGGCAGATATCAAATCATCTCACCGGAGTTTGAACTTACTAATGTTTAATGCACTGATTAGTAGCATGCAATTCATGCATTTGTGAGCAGAGCACCAGAGGTAGATGTGATCCATTGTGCATAAGCAGTGATTAAAGATCTTATGCTACTTTAACTTCTATTTCCAGGGTTATTTATAGTGCTCTTGCCAAAGCTTTATTTGGCTATGTAACTCAGAAACCACATGCCATGTGTGCATCTCATTTGGTGAGTATGGTGCAGCATACACGGGTTCAACAGTCACACCTTTGAAATTCAATTTGAAAGAGCATCAATTGTCATTCTGAACAAACATATGTCTGCTCCAAGCAAATGTGCTCTGGAGAAAAAAACAAAACACAAACAAACATGAAGCAATTTTGTTAAACACAATGCTGAATTTCATCATCAGACAAAAGTGAACAGCCACAGCATACTAAGCCTTATGGATGAAAGCCTGTAAATTCAAAACTAGTGTTAATAGTCCAAACAAAATCTAGAATCTTATTATAGATTTTTCTACCTAAGGAACAGGTAACATACTCAATTTATTATATCCATTAATTCTGACTGAGACACTATGCTTCACCTATGCCTTCTTCATTTAACTTGACTCAATTGTTAATTGTTTTAAATAAAAACCAAGGCATAAGTGATCTTTATTTAAAATCACTACTAATAATGTTCATTTAAAAAAGACTCCAAAATGTTGCTGAGCTACTGTTTTGATGCCTGTCTTCAACATGCTGACTAGCGTATAGTTACTTATTTTCAACCACACCAATGGGTTTGTCAATTTTTGTCATTTATAAAAATAATTCTAAAACTTTTTATAACATTCTCCTGGATAGTACAATATAGATTTTAGTCTACAATCATATGTTTTATTTACAGATAAATTAACATATAATTAACATTTAGTCTGCTTGTAGAAAATGCATTAGTCAACTGGATTCAAATTTTAGGACATCCAACATAAATTGCTAGAGAGCAGTGAGCAACTTACAAGTCATGCATATTTGGTTCAGATGGTTGTTTTTAAGATAGGGCTTATCTTGACATGTGAGAGAGGGTGAGGAAGGACTAAGCTGTAGCAAATTTTAAGTATTTTATTTGTTGAAATTCTTTCTCGACAGTTGTGGCACTGCCCTAACAGCTATCAACATCTTCTTAACCACAGTCCTGTTTACACACGCACACATACATCTGTATGCAGCTATACAGATACTGGTCCTTTCAAAACAGACAGGTATACATCCATAGTGTTATTCTTCTTTTGTTCTTTTTTGTTTGTTTTAAAGTAGCAGCAATGCTAACTAGAAAATAAGTCTAAAATCTACTGCATAGAATGGCTTGTCTGTCTCCGGACCATTCCAATTTATGATACTTACGAGGCTGACTCAGACAAGTAACAGAAACATCTGAAGCTGCAAGCAGTAAAAATCGCCCAGAAGTTTTCTTTTGCAGTAAACCACACTAGCTCATCCTTCCAGCAGCCACAGAAACGCCAACATTTAAATCTCAGTAAGGCAATTCTAGCACTGTTTTTCTTGTGGTTGTACATTTTTAAGATTCCTTTCTAAATTCTCCCTTAAATAAACTTAGAGAAGATGAGAAAAAGTGATGAGGGGAGGGAACATTCATCTCCTACTATCTAATACACAACTTAAAATCTGCACAGATTGACCATTTCTGTTAGAGCACCTCTAAGCAGAGGTCCAGAGCAAGTCATCACAGCAAGTAATGCTAGTATACAATTAGTATACGGTAATGTGCCGCTCCTTAGCATACAAAGAACATCACACAGACTTACATCATCATCCTACAAGGTCACTTCTAGCATTTGTGACTCAGAATTGTACTGTAAGCAGTTACTCCATGTAATTGACGAAAAGGGTACCACTGAATTAAAAGCCTGACTTGGTTGCAAAGTTAACTTCAGAATCATTTCAGTGTGGTCATTTACATACAAAATAAGGTATTTGCATCAAAAAAGACTGTCTTTTTAGTAACCTTGAGAGAATGGAATTCATGTCCTGCTCTCAGAGTCTTTAATCCAGAATTTGATTGTTAATTAATACTGTGCCCCAAGTTTTATTTTAGCTAACGCTAAACTATCCATTTGAGTCAAGCTCCTCAAGAGCACTTTGTTTTTAAGGTATATTGTTCACAGGCAAAGCAGTTAAAATAGAAGTATTTTATGTTTTTGTTATTTGTTCTAACGCATAGTCTACATTCTTGATTGTGTTTTACCCGTTGTTGATTTTTTCCTTGTTTTTAAAATCCCTGTAGTTATGAGGAGGTATGTGAAACTCTAGGATACTTACTTCCATTATGTAACATGCTCTTCTGTTGCGGAGAAAATTTTTGTCTTTTTTTAATGTATTAAAAATAAAGCATAATGAATTCTCTTGTTAAGAGATCTTTGTTCTCAAAGAAGTGAAACTAAATAAACAGAAAGAAATGGTTGAGAAAATTTCTTTCCAAATATATATTCTGTATATAAAAGGAGTATGTATAGCCATAAAAAGATAAAAGGAAGAGGCAGAGAGGGAAGGGAATTATATAAATACAGATATAGCAGCAAATTTTCTCTCATATTTTACAGATCAAAATCATCAGGCTATATTTCATCAATTTCTCTTCTGATTTCACTTTGGACAAATATTGGTATTTTCTTTGTTAGTTTAATAAATATGAGGACAATTTGGTGGTTGTTTTTTTTTTTGGTGGTGGTTTTTTTTTGTTTTTTTTTTTTTTTACTCTATAATCTAGCAGACTAACACTCACTACTTTGCTTCTTTGATGGAATATCATCACCCTGTTGAACAGACAGTCAGAAAACCCAAACACACCCACCATTTATGACTAATGAGCAGCTGCTCGTGCTGTTTCTGCTATTATTCTTATGCATGTAAATTGTTGTACGCTACCTTTCCACAGCATTTAGCCTTGTCAATGATCTTCAGTGCAAACTCCTTTCCTGTGGATCTAGCAAGAAAAATATGAGAACAGTTCATCAGAATTAATCAGAAACCAGTCAACATTATGTGGCATTATCTGTAAGAATATAGATCTTAATGCCTTGACCCATGGAGATTGCTGACAGAAAATTCACAGAATGGACTTGATTTTGTTTTTCATTTTCTCAGCAACATTTGTGCCTGCTGTTTCCCTGACTACCACAACCTGGCTCACTTTGTGTATTAATCCCAGGCTCCAGCTGCAATTCATTCTTCTGTGACCTAGCACTCACTTTAATGCAACATGCAAAATTTGTCTTAAGCCTTCCACTTAGCTTTGTTTAACTGCTAGGCTTTAAAGATAAAATCATGCATGTTTACGTGTAAGTGAGCAGAAGAAAAACTGATACCCTACTGGAAAAATTTAATAGGATTCAGTAGCGCTAAGGCCTTCTGTTTTATTACACACTAGTCTAAAATCCTGCTGGATTTTTTAGGTGCTAATTTTGTCCTTTTGTATTTCGTTCATTCTCTATTTTTATTCAGCATTCTATGGAACTCTGTAGCAAGTATCTAAAGTGACTGGACATTTGAGAAGGTGGTTATATACAAAGTAAAAAGGATGACTATTTTCAATAAATACTCTCCCAGAAAGAAGGAGCTCTATTTTGCTTTTTGCCCCTTTAAGCAACAAAAATGATCTGCATTTCTTCAGAAGGGGAAAAATGAGAAAGAAGCACAAGTGAATGACTTTTTTTTAAAAAACAACAAACAAATAAACAACACCAAATAAGACATTACTACTTATATTAAGGATGAGTTAAAATTAAATGTCCTATTGCTACTATATGGTTTTGTATTAGTACCAAGAGACTCCAGTGTCCCTCAGAACAGCACTAACCTGTATGGTTAAAAATAAATAAATAAAAAATGGAGGCAATTACAAAAGGAAAAATCAGGTACATTTTAAAGCTTACAGTTTAATTCTCACTATACTTTTTTGCATTAGATACTGCTAATCAAAATGACTACTTTGCAAAAAAGGAACAGAGTTACTGTTTCACATTCAAATTATCCATTATTGAAAAGATGCAGTACAGAATTTCTGCTCTCACAGTGCAGCTGTATCTGCTAGGTTGTCATAGTTACAACCTGATCCAGTATTTAGACAGAAGTGCTATCTAAGTGGTATCTGTGAAATGCTATCCTCTTATAGAGCTGATGTAAAATCTACTACGAATACAGTGTATAATTCAAAATCGCAATTTATGTTACACTAAATTAAGTGCACTATCTGAAAGTCTGCAAACAACTGATCAGCAAAACCCACTTAGGAAACCTTCAGCATTTATACTGTGTAGAAAGAGGAGTTAACATTCACAAAGCCAATTCATTAACCAATTTCAAATCCCTTCTGCAAATGTCCTTTATGATAACACCTAAGAAAAAAAAAAGATATCAGCGACACAATTTGTGTGCTGATATCACTGCCTATCATATTGACCAGTATTGTCTGACAGGTTTCTGGCATTCTTCTATCTAGCTGTCAGTATCCATCTGTTGACTCATGTCTTCATATATAGACATATAGGCACCCTTTGCAAAAGAGACCATTTAATTCTTTTTGTAGAACAGCTGATATAATGGGATCCTGGCTTTATAACTGAGGCTTCCAAGCACAGCACTATGAGAAATTAAATATACTAATTAAAAAGAATTTCAAAAAAAGAGAATTTATAGTTGGTATTTCCTCTCTCATTATTGTTAGCAACAATTGCAGTATATTTATTTTATATAAAATTCATTTAGTAATGCTTCACTAAATATAAAGGTGGGATCAAATACAAAACTAGGTCTTCAAGTTTAAATTTTATTTTTCATGTTTTTAAATAATTGGAAGGTTGTCTTTCTAGTCCAATCCTCTCATTCCAAAAAGCACAGAAGACATTTAGAAACCCAAGTGACTTAGCAGCCCATGTCCCATTTTCAGTGGAATTTACGTGATTTCCAAAATGCATAGCAGTTATTCCTAAAAATATTAGCTTATCTTATGCATTTAGCCTGATATCTTTTATGAATGTTGTTCACTCTGTGGATAACAAAGGATTTGTGGCCAGCCTTACAGCGTGTGGGAAGACACTGTGAAGCATCATTCACTTAGTTTCTCTCAAGCCTCTTATGTGTAGCTTCTTGCAAGACAAAATGGACAGAAATCAATTTTCAACACAGCTGGCTATATTGCCTTCTCACAATTTTTGTATCAGACCTGCAGTTTTTAATGCCCTAGGGAAATGATTCTACTTTGATGTGGTACCACTTGTCAGGAACCACAGTTTCTTGGTAGAAACCATTCCAAAAAAAAGAAGCATTAAGACCATGGAATCTAGATGTTGACACTGACGAGAAGCATTATCTTAAACCTGTACGTGCAATAGGAACTTGTTTGGAACAGTAACTGTAGCATACTCAGATCACTGTTAGTCACTTTTTTTTTCTTTATCAGTACTGTAATCAGCTAGTATCTCTAGAAGCTGCCACCTCAGTCTTTATTCTTTAATATATAAACCTTGGATGCTAGTATATCACCTTCTCAAAAAGGTATTAAAAATAATGATCATCATTCGTTGCTATAAACCAGATGGAAGTATTAGATTTGTGTTGCATATCATCTGCCAATATTATCCTCAGTAATGGAGAGAAATGAATCAAACATAGTATCAAGAAACCTTTCTCTTGAGGAAAAACAGTAATGGCTGCATAATGTTAGGGATTGTAAGACCCATACATCTATGCTCAGCATGTTCAGCCTTACTGCCTAAACCTTTTGCTCATTTGGATGACTCGGAAAGAGTGTCTGTATATGAAGCTATGATCTGCTAGACTGGAATGAGTTGTTTCCATTCATAATTATGTTTCTTTTAAAGAAAACCATCAGACAGAGATCAAATAATAGAAACTGTTCCTGTAAGTTCTATGGTTTCTACAGACATTTGCTGAATTTGCCTGGTACTTGTAGTCAAGTTGGAGATTCTTCATAATATTTAAGAAGCTGACATAACTCTCGGACTGATGAAGATAGCAGAAGGTGGTTCTAAAACATAAACTGAGAAAGTGACAGTCACATCATCTGCTATGTTTACACCAGCAGCAAAGTGTGACACAAAGCTTGCAGGGGAAGAGCAGTAATACAGCACAGGTCTGTAAAGGTATCCTGCCTACCCCAAGGGAAGTCGTGCACAAGAATATTTCAGAGTCTGGAATACTGAAAGACTGATTTAAGTTCCTGGCTCCTCACCATACTACCTCACCGAACAAGCAAGCAAAAGGGAGTCAATAGCACAGGCTAACTGCCACCAACTCTATGCCTTTAAAAATACTTTGCTCACAGTATTACCTAAAGCTGTGAAAAATCATTTAAGCAGCAGGCAGTAGGATATTACAGCAGCAGAACTGCTGAGGCAGAGCTGAAGTGCTCTGGGAGACTGCTTAGATTCCACATAAAATTTCCTGCCAGCCACAACAGCCTTACCTGTGGTGAGAGGGAGTTTCTTGAAGATCTATAGGGTTTTCCTTAAGAGCTTCCATTAGAAGGTAATACCTCCTTAATTTGGGGGATAAAAAAGCCATGTTCCACTGCTGCTCTCATATTCCTTTGCTGGAATAACACATAGAGAGCTCTGTGTGTTGTGCTATGTCTAGCTCTCCTGAAGCATAGGCATATCTTTGCAACTGCTCTTTGTATTCACCTCATCACATTTTCCATGCAATTACGCTAATACACAGCTTTATCCAGTAAAATAAACAGCATTACTGAACATTTTCCTTGCTCACCGTTCTATGCACTCCTTCACAACAGCAAAATTGCCATCACCAATCACCTTTCCAACTTTATACTTCTCTAGAATGGTGGATGACACTGAGCACTTGTTTCCATTCACACCTGCAAAAAGGCAAGGTCAGTAACTAAGGAAGAGAGGTGTCAGCAGGATGTAACGTATCCCCCATAGACAGATACAGAATAAGGAATCATAAACACAAAACAGAATTGAAAAGTAGTTTTCCCTCACAGCTTATTCTCTTATTTTTATCTTATAAGACCTAAGAACATAACAATGAACAAGGTAAGGCTAATCAGCGTTATCTGACCTTTGAACACATAAATCAAATATTACTTTGTGTGTGGATGTACTTTAAAAGTAATGAACACAGAATATTTTCTGAACACAAAACACGTGTTTTGAAGTATCTTTTTGATATTTTTGCATACTGAAAGCAAAAAATGGAAGTAAGATTCATCTAAAAGGCAGGTAAAAAAACAAAATGGCAAGTAAAAATAACTTTATTAAATAAAGAGCATAATCCCATCCAATTATTTTTTTCCTTTTTGTTTTTTTTTTTTTAGAATAAAGCAGGCTCTACCATTGCCATGATGATATCATCTGCTACACTTTTGTTTCTTTCTTTTAATGTGGCAATAAGACCTCGACCAATGAATAAGAAATTTGATTCCTACATTTCTTATTCCATAAAAGATGATACCAAAAAAATAAATCAACAATAAGGGGAATTAAATAGTGATTCAGAGGCACCAAGTCTTTGATCATTTTTAGAAAGCACCAAACATTTTATCTGTTGAACTTCTTCAAGTTCACTTAGCTGTTGCTGAAACATCCAAAATGTAAGCTTGATAGCTGCTTATTTTAGTATTTTTAAATTTAAAAAGACTTTAAAATAAAATTTTAAAGAAGTAACGTTGATTTAAAGAGCTAAGGAACTAAAGGTTAAGTTTAGCTAAGGTCAGCTGACGGGCCTAGTGATTCTACCTGAAGCACCACATGCAGTTATGAAGAGAACCTCACTCTCAAACCAGCTGTAACACATTTCTGGTGATGCCCTACAAGTCACATTCAAAATCACTCAAATTCTCAAGAGTGACTAGTGAAAAGGGGGATCCGGTAATATGCTACTATTTGACAAAAAAGAATAAAATTTATTTTCTAGCTTTACGGCCTTGATGTAGTAAATGCAATTAACAATTTTTCTGATTGGCTGTTAATAGGGTATCAGGTATCTCAGAACAAAAAGTGATTTGAAGACACTGGAAACCATCTGACATTGCTGAACCAACTGTTACTTAGAGAAAAAATTTTGCAAGGAAAGTAATTGTTGGTGTCTTACCTTCAGGACTCTGGCAACGGAGTGATTCAGGTATACCATTCACATTGGAAGAAGATCCACCATGTGGAGGGATCTATGGAAGTATGTAAGATCTTGTTATTTCTCATGGTAAAGTACTCGCAAGGAGACGGAGAAATTTCGAGAAAACAACAGCAAACTTACAAATTTTCAAAAACCCTGAAAACACCTATACAGAGTCAGTTTACTTTTCCACTTCCATTTTATTTTCATTCTTGCTTTCTCACAGTTCATCTTCATTATAATACATCAGTGACACTTCCACCAACTTGAGATCCAACCTTGATATTCCTGTTTACATAAATAGTCGAACACATTTCAGCAAGCCTATAAACAGCAAAGAAAATTTCCTCCCACTGCACAAACATTTCCCTCCTCATTCTGTGGAACAAGATCATTACAATACACTGCATACTGGTTAAAATACATTTTCACATAAGCCATAAATTCAAACCCAAAGACAGTCATCTCCAGACAACTACTGAGTGGCCAGTGCCACAAGAACACAGTCCCTGCTGTATTCTAACACATCTATATCACAGATGGCAGTGTCAGAGGTTTCCTTAACTGAACTCCATCAATCCACGCCCTCTTCAGATTAGCACTGAAGCATACTAGGAAGGTGATGTAGAAATACTTGCATGGCCTACTAGTTTACATTTAAAGAACAGAATTTTGGTATAGGTGGGCTAGAACATGTATGATAGTCAAATGTGCTAGACAATTTAGCAGTTTGTACTTCAGGTTATTATGGATGTAAAGACTCAAGGCATCTACAAGACCTTCACGTTAGATGTCTGTGTAAAAAAACAAGTATCTAACTGATTTTGAAGGATGAAGTCTGGAGAAAATTGCTTTTGCTGCACTAACAACTTAACTGGTGCTCGATCTGAATCTTCACAATTCTGCTCAAAGTTGTCCTGTCATACTGCCCAGGGATATACACAACAATCAGATTTTATTTTTAAAAGGAGTGAAAGCATATGAATGAATGCAATGAACACTAAAACACTGGATCTATTCTATGCACCATTGTTTTTATAAACTCTCCCATTACAGTTAAGCGTAGTTTAGTAATTTAATAAATTCTATTCAATATATTTTACACTATAAACGTACTTCTCTATGTAGCATTTCTTGCTGTTCTGTTGAGTTCCAGTACCTTGTTTTCTTCATGGGCTATTATAATAGTTCTCACTGCTCACCACATCAAGGATTAAAATGCTTCTCTGCCTTAAGCTCAGTGTCTGTGGAAATGGCTTTGCATGATACCGGGAATGCAAATGCAGCATTTCCCATTTTAGCTGACATTGTCTGGTTACACTGCAGAATATTTTAAATCATTAACACTATTGTCAATGAAAGAACTGAATTGACAGATAGGGATATTGTCTAAAGGCTCATGAAATGCTAATGAATGCTTAAGTTTCTAGTGGCAGCTGAGCTGCCAGATCAGCTAAAGGTACAGTAACTAGAAGCTGTACAATGTACTGTTGCAGAACCTCTAAAACAATGCTGTTTACCAGCATTTGGCATAGAAGTAGCAACAAACAGCAACCAGGCAGCTACTACTACTACTTGTTGCTAAAAACATAAACCAGGCTATGTTAATGTAGCTGTATTTGTAAGCAATTTATTTGTTTAAAAAGGACCAGGAGTAAGGACAACTGGGTTAAAAGACATTGATGCAAATATATGAGTCGGTTTCTTAACCCATCAGTCACATCTTCTTCAAGCATGAAGCAGGGACAACAGAAGAGATCACTGCAAAGCATTAGATCACTAATATTTTTGCTGATGACTATTTTGGATTTTGAGTGAGTGACAATACAAGGGAATACCTAGCCCACATTTCCAACTTCCTTCATCCTTGTAATCACGTTAGAATGTGACTGGGCACATTCCTTCTTGCCACAGTGTTTACAAGAAGGAAGCAAATAAGAGCAGGAAAAAAGAGGGACAGGAAAAGGAAAAAGTTTATTGCTACTGTTGTGGGAGAGGTGCTGGGTCAGAACTTGAAACAGTAGGTTTAACTTTAGCTCTGCCAATAATTTACCTCGTGGTTCTAGAGATGAGAGCAAACCCACACTACCAGTAATTTGGAAGCTGTGGGTCTGGGAGTCTGTTTCTCAGCAGCAAAACCAGACTAGTTATTTCCCTCCTGTGTCATAGCACAGTAGAAATAAATTCTCAGGATGTCTGTGAGGTGCTTGATTAGCTAGAAAAGGTTGGGAAGAGGTCAAAATTGGTAACAAATGACACATAATTAAGTACATATTATTAAGAAAGTAATTTCTAATCATTTAAGTAGCCAGACATGTAGTATTTGGAGTATCTTCCACTGTTGGTATCCCATTTGACTGGTTCACTAATCATCCCCAAACTAGCAAGGAGATGAGAAGAGGATACACACTGCTTTGATACTATACTAGTGAATATGGATGGAATCTATGATCACATTGCAGAGTAGACTTGGAAACAATTCCTTCTCCTCTATTCCAGTCCACACAGCGCTACTGCTCTCTTTCAATACTGCTCCCCTTACACATGATAAATTCAGAGTGCACAGGACTTAAATCTACCCTCTCACTCATATGCAAATGCTAGAAAACTCAGACCTGAGGGAGAATTTGACTTCTTGTTTTCAAAAGCTCACATAGTAATTTAGAGCAGCAACGTCTTTCCAAAATAAGCCAGTCACCTCAGAATGGGGATGCTACTGGCCATGAATACCTAATGCTGACAGTCGCTCGTGTGGTGTTTATTATTAATTATGCATTATGCAATACAAGACATATCAGTTATTGGCTTTACTTCCCTCAGGTTGTCTCCCCACAAGTAATTTGTTTCAACAGCACAGCCAGAGCCAAATGCACAATGCAATACAATTGTTAGAGATTCTGATAACGTCTCAGTGAACACATAGTTTTCAAAACTAGCTGCAAATCCATTTACAGAGTAATTAAATATGCTATAAAAGGTTGCAAGCAAACCTGCCCAATTGTATTGTTATGTTTTGTTTTTCCACGCAGAAATACACTGAGATGACTTTTCTGTGGAAACATTTTTTTCAGATTCACAAAAATATTCAATACATTTATCTATACACTATTTTATATAGACTGACTGTGGCTCATGTCACCAGGTTTACCAATATGACACATGATTTTCTCAGAAACACTCACACTATTTTTGTCATATCCATGAATATAATACACCTACTCTAGTACCTAACATGGCTACTGTACCTTGACGTTAACTAACCAACTGGCATTTAGCATTCTCCCTTTCATCTCTGCTAATATCCAATCTGTTAAAAATTCTGTATTATTCAAACTAGTTCTGGTATCCAAGTAGGCAAAACTATCTTTAAACCTATTTAAAGGAATGAAATTATTTTATAGAAGAAATTTCTAGCAAGCTGTCCAGATATATAATTTGACTCAAAATATAATTTGTACTTTAAGAAGTTTGAATGCTAACATGGTGAAAAAACAACAACAAAAAATTTTCTCTACAGAGAAAGTCTAAATTCTGTATGACTAATATCCAGTCCTGTCCACAGGAGAATTCTTCTGTTTGATGACCCCCTAAACAACATTATTACTTCATTCATAGTAGAACACCTATTTCTAATATATAACAGATAAATACTAATTAAAGCACTGTAGGATTTTTTTTTTTTTAAACATATGAAGTATGCTGTGTCTATTGGTGCCAGACAGCTGCATCCTGCCAGATATTCTATCAGGTTCTCTACTTTTAAGTTAATGATAAGAAATCAAAAGAACAAAAAAAGATCAAGCAAAACCTATAAAAGCCTTTAAACCATCACAGAGTCCAAAAGCATGAACTGAAATGAGTATGCAAATGTAACATGATGGATAAGTAGCAAGGAAGGACTGGCCAGGGTCCCTTAAGATCTGTTTCGGAATTTGAGTCTATGATTTAGGAGTGAAAAAAAACAGCAGCTTGTCAGTCTTCATTTTAATTATGCTGCGTCTACTGGTCCAGTACAGATGACTTTTAGTAAGTCTTTTGAGTCAAAACAGTACCGTACATCAGAAAAAATGTAAATCTAGTGTTTGTATTTAAAATGGAAAGGTGGAGGGAGATAAAGTAAAACCATATAACTATATATCTGGTAGGAGTTTATTTTTTATCTCACAAGAGTGTGAGGAAGGCTACACATAGGATAAACCCATATTCTCTTGAAGTAGAATGGTACCTTATATGACAAACCTTTGCACTCAGTGGTAGATTAATTGTCTGTGACAGGTATTTGTGGAAATGTTTTGGGCTTTTTACATATTGAATGGGCAGCTTCTTGCAAATATATTGGATGGTGTCTTCTAGAGCATGTTTTTCCGTAATGTTACAGCTTTCCACCTAAAGGTCTATTTTGCCTGTCTGGATAGAAATGGAAGACTTTTTGCCATCACGTTGCTAGGTCTACAAAAGTCCTGTACGTGTACATGCAAGTGCTTCCTTGACCTCAGTCAGACCTCTTATGGTTGTTCAACAGCCTCATACTATGTCTGATATACACTAAATGTAATGCCTTTGTCCTCCAGCACATTCATAATGTGCTAAACAAACAGATCTGCGTGGCACATGTGTACACGTACCCACACCCTTCTGTTTAGAAAATTCCAGTCAGAAATACACAAATATTATTACTAATATTTCAAGGTCCTGTAAAATCCTCCAAGTCTATCTGTCCAAACTGAGCAAAAGTCTAATATTGTTAACTTTTTCTCAAGGTCTGACCTGGCATTGCTGAGGTAGTCTTTCAATTGACAGCTAAGAAAAGAACGTCAACTCTCAAGCCTTTAGAAAAACTTGATATTCTCAAAGAAGCTTTCTCTATCCTCATGAAAGAATTAAAATTGCTGGTGAATCTAATTGTAGACTACAAGTATTTTAGTGAAATTGTGAAATAACTATTTGTAGAAGTATTCTCTGAAATCTGGGAACACATTCACAGTGTCACTGTAACTCATCTGTGAAAAGCTGTGGTAAAAAAGGGCAACAGGATATTTTGAAACAAATGAAATCATATTTATATAATCAGTATTTCTAGTTAGATATTGTTGGTATTTATTATAATGCTCAATACTAACAAAATCTGTAAGACAGAAACTATATACAAGAACTTCTTGAGTGAAACTCAACATCACTAGTAGCCCACCTATATCAAGGAACTATACCTGTAACAATAAAATAGCCAATTAATACTTAGCGATTTTGCTAGCATTAATTTGAGCGTACATGGTATTTCATATCTATTAGGTCATACACTTTGTTTCTTGGCTCTGGAAACACTGAAGAATCATGCCAAGATTTACCCTTTCTCCTAAAGAGATTTTAAGTTTCATCGCATTATGTAAAGCTTTTAGTGAACGTAAGACAGAGGTGAGAGGACTTAACACTGAGTGCAAAACATCAGTTTCCCTTCCAGCAGAGATTATCCAACTCTTTTCATCCGCTCTATGAGCAAGAAGGATGATGAATTGTAACTTCACCACAGGCAACAAGTAAAGAATTCCTCTGAGAACCGCTGTTGCCTACGTTGGATAATTCCTTGTAAATATTCTTAATATGCAATTGCTAACAGATAGACATGTGTACAATACTGAAGATTAAAGCCTTGATGAAGGTAAGGTACTAATCTCTCAAATCACTTAAGCACATGTTTAACTTTAAGTACATTAACAGTCTCAAGTAAACAGGACTACTCAATAGCTTAAAGTTAAGCAAGTGCTTATGTTATTTGTTGGATTGGGTTTTAATACCCTTTCACTTTGGTCACTTGGTCAATCAGTCAAAAAAGTAATAGAGACAAATTCAAACACTATTATTTAGCATTGGGTTTCTAAGAAACGCCTTAAATGTAAAGCTTCTTTATTAGTACAATTTTATTTCTTTAAAGAGATGTCAAGACTTCACAGTACTTATTTTCAAGAGGGAACAACAAAATGCATTCAAGTAAGCATAAAAATATTGCAACACCACTTTTCAAAAACTCATACTTAATCCAGTAACTGATCATTTTTATGGTACAAATCGTGCTCAGTAACCCCTAATGGCGTTACATATCTGGGTCTATAAACACACAGAACCAAATAAAAGCGCTAAACCATTCAACTGTCACCTGTCTACAGAACAGAAAAAGGACTCCTCAGTCCTGTGCCAACTAATGCAGTATTACTGTTATTTCTTAATCCATGAACAAATTTTAATCTCCATAGAAAACTTAATAGAAAGATAAAAAGCTCAGCACATTAGCTCAAAAAAGCTTATCATACAGAGCAGTCATTTACCTCATGCCCTTACCTGTTACTTTTTATATTTGAATCCTTACCTTGAAACAAACTCTCTGCAAAGTCAAATGCTTAGTAATGGGCTAAAATTGTGAGGTTAAAAATAAACAATAACAAAAATACATAGCAGCACACAGCTGTGTGTGCTTCTTTAATGAGTATCCTTATTTATTTACTCATCTGTACTCAAAAGACAATATCCATATTTTTCACTTACTAGGATAAAGGCATTTATTTGGGGTTGTGGGGAAGTTCTGTAGTTTTTATTATTCTGCAACCATAGCATAAAATCCTAGGACTTCAATGTCACTTCAGACTCCAGTAAAATCTTTTTAAACACTTCTGCAAAACTGGGATGTTGAACAGCACACTGGCCTACTGTATGTACTGAACAATTAATAGTACAAGGGTACTCTAGTTGGAGAGTGAAAAAGAGGCAGAAGGAAAGCCCTTCTCTTAAAAGATAGGCTGTTCATCAGGACTGTTTCCTGCAAGGAGATTCTGTGCCTGAGCATACCACTTCTGATGAAGTGCTGTAAAGCAGAAGGAATCCCTGGGGACTGAAAAGACTTTACTTTAAAGGAAAAGTGGCATGCAGAGAATATGATGTAAGATGTGATGTCTGAGACTGAGAAAAAAATTGCTGTTACAATCAGTATCTTTTATAAGTTTACTGCCTTGATACCTAGCACTATCACCTAGCTCTAGGCTGACCTTCAAACAACTTAGCCAGCTTTTAATCTATAGTCATGTATTTTATTTTTCTCTGTCTTTCAATGCAACATTGTTTATAAAGGACAGTTTGTGTGCGGCTGCTCTGGTGGCCTGCCCTCTACAGGATTTGTTCCCTTTTCCTGCTAACTCAAGCTCACAAAAAATCATATTTTTAACATTTTTCTAAGTGTTCCTGTTTCATGTTCTATAAAAATAAACATGTATGCTTTATAAACAATACGGCAGCCACAATACTGCATTTTCGAAGCCAAAAATCTCAGAAATATACTTAATTCCTTCACTGTCTGCTACAGTATTTATTTATATCTACATTTTCATTCAACTGCAGTCATGGCACCTTCTTTAAATAAGTGCAGGAAGCCGGACTACCTGTCGGTGCAGTGATGCAGTCTTAGCAACAAGGAATTCTTTAACAATAGAGTAAAGCAATAATCTCAAAATATTAAACTTGATCTCTGCTTTCCCTCTGTTTCCCTCAACAGACTGACCAAGATCAATCCTGCAAAAATAATAACGGTTTTCTTAAAACAATCTGGTTTTGCATAAAACCATGCTTTCCATGTTACTGGTTTTATGTTGATTAAGTAATACAAAAGTATTACTTCTAGAACGTTATGTTCTAGACAAGAAACTGTGTGGTGCACTTGATTGTTTTCGAATTTATTCTGAGATTCACCAGCTAACTTTCTCTGTCTTTAGTCTCAGGAGTGCAGCTTGGATCCTCCTACTGAAAAGATGCACCCCAATGGGATAAAACAAGAGGTACCCACTACTTCAGGTCCAAGATGATTAATTAGTTTCTGATGTTTTCTTTGGCCATAGAGGAATGAGTTATTTGACATGAAAACCCATTAATACCCAGCACCAATGAAATTCCAAAATGAAAATGTGCAACAGCTTACTTCAGTGAGGTTGACAGTGAAGGGGAAGTAGGACATGTCCGCTTTGCTGAAAATTGCTTGTTACTAACAGAATTATCTGCTTCTTAATGGAGCTTTAATCTGCTAAAAGCAGACTAGACAGTGCAAGAAAAAAAATGAACCAAATTATCTAGTTTCTAAACTTGTAGTTTCACTAAAGAAAGAAAAAAGAGCATGTGTTAAACATAGCACTGACAAGCTGAGGGCTTTGTGTAAATTTTATATGAGAGCTATCCAGACAAATTTTAAGACCACAGTTATAATTTTCAATGTCTGAACTATTACTGCTCTTGAAAATGCTTTAAAAGAGAAAGACCAATCCATGTTGCTTTGGAGATAGAGTAGCTACAGAATGGTATAGATCGACACTAAATTGCTTCAATGAACCAAACAACTAAAAATATATTGAAATTTAACACGTAAATCAAAATCTTTTCTCAAAATTATCACAGAAGCCTGGCAGAAGCCAGTGTGATACTCCTTGAAAAACAGACAAAGATGTGGCAACAATTAGCATGTCAAAACCCAAAACTAAATACTATTCAAATCACGTCCTTTTGCCAGTCCCTTAATTAAGACAACAGTTTTCTGCAGAATGTACAGCCTCTTCACAACTGTTGTGTTCACCAGTGGGAGCTATTACTTGATCAGAATAATCAGAGAAAGAACCATCTAGTGCACTTCCACAAAGGCTGCAATTGATGATTTCATAAGAAAATTCTCCTTGAAAGGACAGCTGCATAATGCAGCTCTGCTGTGCTCCAGACCATTCCTTTTATTTCACCATGCAAAAGGCTCAGAGCAGCCTCTAAGAACTGTAAACGTTGCCATTTTTTAAGTAGGAGAGAAAGAGAATTCTTTTGGTGCAACACAGAGAAAAAGCTGCCAGACAAAGGGACACTCCCAAAGAAACACCTCACATGCTTTTCAGATTGCATTAAGTGGTGAAATTGAGTGCCATGGATGAAGAGCGGTGCTTCAGATGAAATTTTGATCAATACTACAAGATGATAAGGTATCCAGAAGATGGTATTACATTTATACAGCCTAAGGGAATATAAATTACTCAGGGAATTTCTGCAATCTACAAAACAATGGAAAATTTGAAGGATAAATTGACATATTCAAGCCATCATCACCACCCTCAACCTTCCCTAAGCTGAGCTTCATACTGGAAGCCTAAGACAAAATACAAAAATCTTACTTCAGCTCTCTTTTCCACCTTAACTCAACAATCATACTAGCAAGGCTGCCCTATAGAATTACAACTCTTTCTATTCTTCAGTGCTACTGTCATACATCATTCAATTAATAAGGGAATTCAGTATTTTTGACGGTTCTGCTACTTACCTTGAGTCCACGGAAGCTGCCTGGGCTTGTTGGTGAAGAACTGGAGGACTTTGTAGATTTTGGGGTGGATAATTGACTGCTTGGGGTTCCATTAACTAGCCAAAGCAATAAATGCAAACAAATGGAAAGAAAAAAAATGAGTAAAAGGAAAACAAAACAAAATAAAACAAAAAACAACACCTAACTTGCTTTTAAACATAACATACTCAAGTCTGCATACAAAGATCAAAACAGACTCATCAGCATTTAGGAATAAATTATATGCTCACGTGACACACAATTGCTCCCCCAAAACCCATGTGGCTGGATATCAGACCAAGACAACAGACAATGAACACATTGCCATTCCAGAGTTTAAAAAAGCCTACTCTGTACTTTGCCGGTGCAAGAGCTTTGGGCAAATAACAGCCATAATCTCTTTAAATTCCATAATTTATTGTGATATAGCACAATAAACTATGGGAAGAGAAAGTCTTCATAAGCACATACGTTGAACTGTCCACCTCTCCTTTTTGTATCAATGATTACTTTTCAGGTGGAATGTTTCACAGAACATACCCTTTTTTGTTGTTTTTTTCCTTTCTAAGTTTTTGTTTGTTTGTTTTAAGCAAAATAGGCAAACAAGAAGTACGAGCTGTTTGTCTGATACGGAACTTGACTAGAAGTTCAGAAAAAATTGATTTAGTTTAAAAAAAACAAAAAAAAAAAAAACCAAAAAAACCAGCACCTAAAAGCTAGTAGGTAATTCCTGAACTTCCAAGAAGTTCAAGTATCTGTTTGTAGTATTTTATGAAAACATTAAATATTTTCCCTCTTGACTTCAGGAATTCATTCATTTTAAGTCCAGTTTTCCAGGGAGGTCTGATACAACACCTGTTGTATCTGTAGTGATTTGAGTAACATTTAGGTCAGTCCCTGTATTTTTCTGAAAAAACAGACTGATGAATTTCATTATGAAAATAATATACTGTTCATCACACACAATGCACAATATGATGCAACATTATTTCCTCTCTAACTGAACCTCATTTTTCCTAGGAGAGGAAAAACACTAGGTAGAAATTTAAGAGCTAAAAGGTTTCACAGTCGATTCATGCTGAAGATTCTTTTTTTTTTTTTCAGAAAGAAATTTTAAAAAGGAATCCTGACAAATAGAAGTTTAGCTACAAATAATGGTTACATCTACACACATTCTTTATACACTCAGGAGTCCGTCACAGGTTATACATCACTTCTTAATGAACATTATTTACTTTATTTTACAACTATCTATTAACCTAGTACCCCAACATTCTCTGAGTGCTGAAGATGCTTTCTAAATACTACATTTTCTACTTGAGCAGTCTATCTATAGGTAGTCTATCTATCACTAGGCCAGGCTGATGGCACTGTAGCTTCCACAAATCCCTGTTGTTCAGAACTGTCTCTCTCTCTCAAGTATGATGTTAAGATACCACTAATTAGCATTTAGATACAGAATAAGTTTGTCTTGAAATCTTAAAAGTTCAATTTACATTCGCAGCTCTGTTACAGGACTAAGATTTATTTTTTCTTTTTCTGCAAAAAGCATCTGGTATTCTTAGGATAATTTTACTTTTGACTTTAACAAGCATTACATGCAAGAGCGATAGCAAAGTTGCATGTAACAAATAGCAAAATGCAGCTTAAGTGCATTTTTTAAGAAGCTAAAGGAATTTAGGAGCCTACGTCCCTCCTGCAGATCTCTAAATACACTATTTTTCATCACTGTTTTAGATAACCTTCTTTAAACTGGGCATATCAACACTTCATCGTTTTATAAAGAATTTGTAAGTATGAAGATGAAAAGGACTAGAAAATGCTATCTTATGTTTTCTTATTCGTGAAAGGTCATACACAATTTGCTCTAGCCATTGGGTAAATTCTAATCTGTAAAGTTCGTGAACAAAAATCAGATATTTCACTTGAAGAATCTGCTTCCATATGACCAACTATTACTACAGGAGCAAAACAATTTTTCTTTATTCACAAATTCTTTTTATAAAGCTTATTGAAAAGTCAGTATTTCCTGAGTATGACCATTGAGGGCTACACTGTAAGACATCTCTATCTGTTTCTAAGTCACTATCCTCCTTTAAAGCACTGACAGAACCACTAAACTGTACCCGTGAGACTGGCTGGTCAACATCATCTTTTCTCTCATAACTCTCTAGGAAAGTACATCCCACCCTCACAGTACTCCAGCTCTTTGCTGGTATCTTAGCTAGACTTGGTGGACAAGTCTGGTAGGGGCATGACTAGATGACCTCCTGATGTCCTTTACAAATTTTGTTCTATGATTCTACCACACACTGTACACTCCGCTGAGCTTCATACTTAACAGAGCTGCCTGTAGATACAGCTTTGTGAATGCTTTTTATGATTTACTTCATGCAAGTTAGTACACAACCACAATGGTAAAAGCTGGACTTGGCCCTTTGTAGATGTAAAAATTTCACAGGTACCGATAGTCAACCAGCTGCTACTGAGACAGCAGTACTTTTTTTTTTTTTTAAACCACAAAACACATAAGTCACCTGTATTTGTTTTTAGCACTTAAACTTGTTTGCTGCTATTGATTTGCTATTTTACGTATATGCAAAACTTACCTTTCTTATCTATTTTCTAACTATAAGTTCTTCTGAGGTTTCTTACTACACATGTAGTGGCCTGAACATACAGAAAAATATCTTCTCTGTTATTCTTCAAATTGTACATATTAGGTGACAATTCTTTACCATATCAGAACCTTGAAAACTGAAAAAACTATGAATACCCTTTAAATAGTTAAATTCTAATAGTCCAAAGTCAGAAATTATTTGCTAATGAAAGCACACGTTAGTTCTAAGAGCTGTAGCGTTTTAAAGCAATGACGAACATACTTTCACTTTGAACTGAAAGTTCAAAGAGGTTTCTCACTGTTTTAGAACTTAGACTGAAATAACAAAAGAAGAAAAAGAAGAGTAAGAAACTGTAAATAAAATGAAAAACTGGCACGTGTTTTTGCACTGCTTTTTTGTCAGCTCTTCCCCCTTTCTTTTTGCACTGGTTGAAATTTTCTGTTATTGTATGCTTTAGAATACAAATGTGTTGCTGCTCAGAATGCTCCTCTACTTGTAGTGAGATTATACCTTTACAAATTTAATATTGACGCCATTAGCAGATGTCCAGCAACTATAAAGCATCACTTATATTTTTTCAAAGATCTACTTTAGTGAAAACACTAGAGTCTCTGGCTCACCAAATGCAAAATATGTGTTACAAGCTTGGAAATATTCACAGACGCAGAGGAAAGGTGAATGGAAAGGAAGGAGACACACTAGTGATATACAGCCATAACAGTAATGGCTCACCTGGGGATTTTGCTGAAGAATATGCACTGGAGTAGTGGCCACCCCTCTTTACTGTACTCATATATTTGACACAAAGGAAAAAGACATTAAGGAGAAAAGTTATTGAAACAGCTCTGAACATGCATGAAAGAAAGAAGGGAAAATAAAGATAACTAAAGACTACATGAGGAAAAAATGGCAAGTAAATAGAAGGATAAATACCAGGCACTTTGGATAAACTTTTCAAATTAACCTAACCAATGGATGTGTCCAAGTAGAAATAAGTAAGGAAATGACAGTGCTGATTTCTAAATACGTTGCATAAAATTCATTGTTGATAGATTTCCCATGCAATCTCGCTGGAGTTAACAGGATCGCATGAAGTGTATATCGTTGGTGAAACTTGCCCTTCATGCTACATTTTTATTTTTCTTTGTTCTTACTACAGTCTTCCTTTGAAGCTTTTCAGTTAAGTATTCACACTTTATAAACAGATGATAAATATTCCACTTTTAAAGAACTCACAGACAGAAAATGACTTTAACCAGCATCAGTTAAGCAAAATAAATATTGATATGGATATGAGAATATGAAACATGTTGCAGTTTTGAATGCACGCACAGGAGCTTACATGCATATAGTTACAACCAAAACAGAGCATTGTATATTTACATATTCAATGGTTTGATTTCAGGGCTACTTCTCCAGGTCTGAGGGAAAGAAATCAATTAAGTTTTATTATATTTAGAAATTAAATGCAGAACTAAAAAAGGAAAAACAAGTTTCTCCCTTGTACTTATTTGTATAAAAGGCTCAGTGTTTGGAATTTATGGTGTTCAGTCAAACTTCTGGATATACACAATGTGAACCCTTCTTTGAAATTACAGAAAGCACAAGAAAAAAAAATCTGTTAATGAGCAAAAATATTCCAGAACAGCTCCTAAAATTACTTGAAACAACAAAATCCTATGTTTTGACAATATTTGTCTTATATAGGAAAAACTTTTCAAATTCAAAAGTTTTAAGGCTATATTCTATGAGCGTCAATTTAACCACACAGCCATCCTGTACTTAACAGAGTCTTCAAGAAATACAAGTACCATGCTGAAAGCATATCCCAAGCACACAATTAGTACAAAATATTCCAGTTTTCATAAAATGAAACTTTTTATGCCTGTTAATCAATAAATAGAAGCCACACTTCTTTTCAGGATTCAAAAATAAATGTGTATTTTGTTATAAATCAGTATTATATGTATGAGAGAAACTGATAAAGCATTTTTACCTCAGGAAACAAACCATGGCACTTATATTTCACGTATAGCCAACAGCCTTTTCAATCCATTAAACAAATCCTAGATTTCATGCATTTTATGTGTTTATTTCTTTCTTAGAAGTTGTACCTGAGGCAGGTGATTTGCTTCGACGTGAAGGTCCTGGACTTTTGGACCCAGAATACCTCATGCCAGATGATCGGGAATAAGATGACTTCATAACACGGCATTCTACAAACCAAGCAGATGGAGTTTCAAAAACAATTCATTGCACCAGCTTCCTCCAAACCCTACTGTTGCTGTTTATCATCCAGAAAAAGAACATCAGTATTTCCTAAACATGCTTGCCAAACTGAATGAAACAAATTTATAATGACAACCTCAGAACTTCAACCCACATACCATATACATATTTTTGAGCCAAATGTTTTATGTAACCTTCTACATTTAATATCTGAAATCTTGAAGTCAGATTATGACCATTATTCAAGTTAGCACAGCTGAAAGAGTAAAGCCAGCCAATGACAAGGTTCCTCTGATAGTTCAGTAAACCCTGTGTGCTGTAACGGCACCTTCACATACAGCAACTGCACAGCAAGCTCATTTCACCTTATTTCAGAAGAAACTGATGTTGTGAACAATTTTTGAAGAGGTGAAACATGCCTATTGCTTTCAAAATGCTGAGACAACAGATTACTGCCATTTACCACCAACTGTATGTCATTAAATAAAGGACAACCTAAATGGGAAAGGAATAAATAGTCATACATGTATTGACATTTTGATGAAATTTGAATTCCTACAGTTAGCATCTATTGCAAATCTCTCCCCATGAAATCATATAAATTTCCCTCTCGATTTTGTCTCTGTTGTTCATCACTATGATGGCAATGCAATGACTGTGATATAAAGTCGCCATCAGAAGTAGTATGTAGAGGTGTATCCCCTGCCAGCCAAGTCATGATCCACTCTGCACTTAAACTGCTTTTATCCATTATGACCTCCAGACATATAACAAGAAGCAAGGACCACTGAAGGTGAAGAGACAAATTGAGAAAGAAACCCTCCATAACTGGGTTCTCAGTAAGGAAATGAGCTCAGTCTGTCCATGGTGTAATAGGAAGAGTAAACTTACAGCCTTAGGATCACAAAGGAAATTATAATTTTGTTCAGACTAGAATTTGTAGTGTGAGTTAATACTACCATGTTCTCCTATGTCTGCACAAGAATAGAAACATATCGTAGCTAGTTTAAAATGGTTAAAACATACCCTTTATTTGAATCAACATAATCAAGTAGTTTTGGAAGAATAGCATGCTGTCGATTACACTAGAATGGAAGCCAGTTGAAATCCTCTATCCTTCCTACTGTATGGACCACTGGTTAGGTATGTACCTATGCCTCTTGATATAACAGCAGACTTTGTAATGAAATTATGGTGTTCATAAAAATGAGAAAAAACAGCAAAAGTTCACATCCCAAATCTATCCTCAAATAATTTGATGATTCTTGCCAGGGCAATTTTTATTACCACTCAGATTCATTTTTCATAGAAGGAAAACTGTGATTTTACAGACAATACAGACCTAAAAAGAACAGGAGGGAAAAAACAAACGACAACAACAACAACAAAAAGCGTGTATGATTTGATATTCCAAGACAATTCTAAAACTCCCTAGTAGGGAACTTTTTCTTGAACTTGCATTATAGATTTTCTCTGTATGGAAAAGTAACTTTCTTAAACAAGTTAAATTCATGATCTGTCAATGGAAGACAGTGTGGACATAACGTCCTGGTTTGTCTCACCTCCTTCTCCGCACAAAACCCCCTACTATCTCTCACAGTATAAACAGGCTCGACATGGAATATGACTTGTCTAGCAGGACAACCTGAGATCTGAAATTAGCAGTTACATATGTGATCTTTTCAAACATCCCATGATGACAGCAATATGGAGACCATCTTGTAGCCCACAGAAGTCAAAAGTAAATGTTTATAACTGGTTTTAGGAACATTTAGAGACATAACTGAACCTTCAAAAATTCAGTGCTGTTTTCCATTGAACTTTAGGGACAGGGTTCATTAAACATTGTTAGTGCATTTTAACAGATATACAGAATTCAGACGATGGTTTGGGAAAATGCTTTCATCAATAAGAAAGTATATACCAATGAGTATTTTTCTATAATGCACAGCTTGAGGGTGAAAATAAAGGAAATCTCAATGAACTTGACTATTTCAGTAGGTTCAGGATGTATAGTCTTACCGCTGTGATCCAAGACGAAGTCATCCTGAGCATACCGATATTTTTCAGGTCCACATGCAATGAAGACATCATCATCTCCAAAGAAGTCCTGCAAGCATGTCACCTTGATGGCAAAATATACAAAGTAAAATAAACAAATGCAGTATTTTCAAATGCTAAGTCTTCAGTTAGTCAGCAACACTTAATTAGTTTTCCTTTTTACAGCGATACCATAACGTTCTTTTATAATGACAAACATTCTAGTTCCGAAGTACTTCAGCTATCCTCCACGTACAGGAAGAAGTACGGGAAACCTCACAGTCCAGAATGTTAAGTATGACTGCCCCTTACCTCCAAGACCACCTTCTCTTACATTTAATACCTGTATTTTTGCCTATATGTGCATGCTGACGGCTTTGATGAAAACAGCCAGAAAATCTACTGAAGCATTCTGGTATTCTTACATCAATTGCTTGTAGGAAAATCTGTTAAATTTTTTTTGCTTCTGCAATTTTTTATTTTTTTTTTTATCTATGGCATTTAATATTCATATTTTGGTGTCCTGTTAAAAACAAAGAACAAACAAAACCAACAAGACATCTACTTCACCCTCTCATTAAAAGGCAGTCCTTATTGAAGAAAAAAGGAAAAACGAAGTTCCTTCCATGCCCTTTGCAGCTCATTCTGTTCTTTATTGTTGCAATAATGAAGTTAAAATACATTTGGAGAAGGATGGGAACGTCACAATGACAAATGCTTTAGATATTCTTTAAAGAAACAAAACCAAACACCTTGAATAAAACCACCCCTCAAAAGCCAAGAAGCCAGTTTGTGAAGAAGCATCTGCTTTAAAACAAATTAAAACCAAAAATGCCACAAAAGAAATTCCAAACTCCTTTTAACTGCCCCTAAGAAAATAAGTGATTGCAGGTAGCAAGATATTTTTTAAATGTAAGCTGATTAACGTTTTCCTGTGTGCTCTACATGCCCCCCACCTCCCTTCCCTATTCTTTTTTACGTTCCTATTTAACATTGCATACTCTGAATGAGATTTGGGAATAAAAGATTTGTAGAAGCTATGAAAGTTAGAACCATTTGGTAAAAGCATTTAATTAACGAGCTAAAACAAATCACTGCTTCTATGCAAACGGGCCTTTTTTCCTTTTTTCCCTTTCCAGATACCTGTCAACACCATTTGCATATTCTACCCAGGGTGCTAACAGTGAGTGCTGGCAGATCTCGAGGAAGGGAAAGGTTTGCTGCTGCCTGCAGCAGGCAGCCGCCCAGAATACCAATGACCCTCCGTCGCTGCAGGAAAGCAGGGACCAGGCGCTTGCAAGCCATGCAGTTGTCATGGCAGCTTTCCCTGGAAGAACAGCAGGTGCCCTTGCAGCACGAGGAGCCACACGGCTCGGCCACTTGAAGCATCAACTGCTGGTTTCACTGTTAGGAAGCCAAAGGGCTCCAGCCATCAACAAAATCCTTTTATTTTTATCTTATTGTCACGACAACAACCCACTTGCATTTCCCAGAGACGTTTTAAGCTGTACTTGAAACTGCTGATGGTGGTTTAACCAAAGAGGCAGTACCAATGGGATTCAAAAGGCTGTATAAATTTAAGAGTTTTGCTAACACGGCATTTATTCCCCTCTACCTAATAACTCACTCTACTAATAAGGAGAGTCTACATCCCCAGAGATTTCAGTTTTTTGTTTTGTTTTTCCCAAGAGCATCACCACTGATGTAAAAGCTTGCTTTAGATACAAAGACCAAATATCTTTCCCACCTACAAGGAGTAGGAGGGCAGAGAATTCAACAACCAACTCAAACCCATCCTTATAAGAAAAGCAAGGCGTGGGAAACCTTTCAGAATAGTTACCCCAGTTGCACTGCTGGAAAAGGAGGGAAACACTCCATGAAGCCCAAGTTCCCATCCAAAGCCCCCAAACTAGGTTCCATTTCCATAATGTCTGCGCACCCACCACTGCCCTACCTGTGCCCCCTGTGCCCTCGCAGTGCTGTTTCAAGCAGGTTACAGCTGAATGCTGTACTTTGACAGAGCCTAAAATGAATCTTTCTGTTCTGATTTAAAGCACTGCAACTTCCACCTGTCCATCACAAGCCAAGGCTTCAGCTGACTGTAAAGGGTCTTAAACTGTACTTATAACTGGACCCAGATAAATGCAAGTGTGAGAAACATTTACATAGCTGCTTGCTATACAGTGAATACTGCAAGTGCTCCTTCTCCCTACAAATAGTCTTGACTGGTTAACATGTAAAACGTACAAGCATGTACAAAAAATATTTTAAGAGTTCAATCAATGAGGAACAAAGATCTGCTCAAATTTACCAAGCTCCCCCCCCCAAAAAAAAAAAACCAAAAAACAACAAATTACAAGGTAAGAAAAGTGTTTCTAAAACCACATTCACAGAAATTGTTGGTTTTCCTAAAAGCACAATCTAATGGTTATTTTTCTAGGCCTTCATAATAAAGTCATAGAATCAGTTCCCAAGATGCAAGCAGATGCTAAAATAAATGGTCTTCATTTCCCACAAAGTTCAAACTAATGTATATGCTGCAGTTAATGACAACAGTGCTCACTTAGCATGCAAAAATACTACTGAGGGAAAGCTGAACTGAATAGTTTGCATGAGACTTTGCATGCTGCAGGTCCACTGGTCTCACTTGCAAATAACACAATTCTGCTCGGAAGAATATCTATATTTTGATCAAATAGCAATATCTATATTTTGATCATATAGCAATTGTTTATAGCTTTGAACAGGATTCATCAGTTTAGAAATTTAAAAACAATTGAATTTTGAACATTACTTATCTTTTTACTTTCATTAGCAGTAGAACTTTTGCATATGAGAAATATTTCAGTAAGCTAGTGAACAACATTTGATTTATTGAACTAGTATATGATAAATATAGCTTTTCTCTCCACTAAGTGCCTGTCTGCTGTGTCTTACCCATTCTTTTTGTTTTGTTGCAAATACGAATACCATAGCAAAATCAGTAAAATAAGGAGTCTTTCATTCACTCATTCAAGTAACAACTCACTTGCTAGTCCTGATGCTGTGGGCTTTTGTGCATGATGTTTAAATTTGAAAAGCTGTAGACACCTTGACAAGGTCAAGCACCAGAACAATATCTAATTTTCAATACTATTGAGGGCTTTTTTAGAATTACAGTCCTTATGTCATTTCTGAGATTTAGATCTGGCCAATTCCTAGCTTTAAGCACAAAAGCTCTACGTGAGTACTCAGGGCGCTTGTTTTCCAGCAGTGGCCTGGCAGTAACAATCAGAACATCTCTCCTGTCTGTGGCTTAAATTACCACAGATAATGGTCTCGAATAAGAAGATGATGAATGTGATTTGCTTGTCTACAGAAACAAAAGAAAAAATCTATTTAAACATATATATATATATTTTAAAAGAAGGCATATACGGAGGTACGTGAAGAAGCTTTGTAGAATTAATTACAGTTGACACTACAAAGCCTTACAGCAGAGTTTCATATTTCTTTGAATTCTTTTTTTTTTTTTCCCCAACAGAAAAATGAAATATGTTTTGAGAAAAACACTTTAGGAATGCTTTAGAAAGAACATTAGCTAATTAACTCTGAATTAATTAATTCTAATACTGTTTTAAATGTGTTAAGCCCTATTTATTTCTAAAGACAACACCCTTTCCTAGACAAACATTGCCTATGTTCTGCTGGTAACTCCACTACTTTCCCTTTATTTTGAATACAAAGCGACCCATTGGTGCTCCTCTGACAGTCCAGCCTGCTGTCAGGTTGTCTTGTTGCACGGCTTCTGTTCAAACACATCTATTTGAAAAATAAATTTCCTCATCCTCTGCTGTCCACTGGTGCAGTGTTTCAATGCAACATATACAACCATCACATTTACCTTTTAAATTGGTTTATATTTCTGACAAATATTTATAGCCAACCTAAGAAGTTTCCTCTTTACAAAGAAGTATTTCGGTCAGATCAAGCTACAGGACTAGATTATATAAAACCGTGACCTTTACAGAAATCCCTTTCCCATTATTACCATCACATAAGCCTAAAAATGTAATTTGCACCAACCCCTACTCCTGCCTCTGAATGTAACAAGCAGAAGATGCATCCCTGGAAGACACAAGAAAAACGACCCATCGTTTATAGACAGAATTCAACAGGGATTTTATAATTATCCTTCATGACAAAGTTACAATTAGAAAAGTTGAACGACGATCTCGCCCACAAGGTATTTGTCCTCCATCCTCCACAGGAAAAAAGCACTAAAAGATTTTGAGAAACTGACACTACAGAGTTTTATAAACATATTAAAAACTACTAAAGAATTCAATTCCTCTCAAATCTTTAACATGAAAAAGAGTCCTGTAACCAACTATAATTAAATGACCACCTTCTATGTTTTTTTTTTTACTGGATATTTCATTAAAAAAAGGCATATATTTTGTATGGCGCCCTGTGAGCCAGAGGAAAGGCAAGTAACAAGCAGGAAGTGACAACTGGAAACGGGAGCACAAAGCCTAGCAAATGGCATTTCTCTTCATGTAAAAAAAAATGATGCATAAAGCATAATAATATTTAACCTCTTGAGCCACAGACTATGACAATGTCATTGTTACTTTATTCAGATTAACCAACAGTGGAACAGTTCACAAAGGAAAGATACCTTTAAATATCCAGTTATCCCAAACACAGCTGTGCAGAATTGAAAGAAATTTACACAGAGAAGTAAGCAGTGTGGTGTTCTTCAAATAGTATCTGAAGACTTCAACTAGTGTAAAGTTTTAGTTCAAAACAAAAATCAAGTTTTTAACACATGCATTTGTGATGTAACTTTAAAACAGACTATTTCCTTTAGGTGACAGATTAAAACAAACAAAAAAAGCACACAGCAGATCCATGTATCAAGACCCTTCGGCCAGGAGCCCACTGAATAAATTGTATTTATTCCAGCTGTACAACTATGTTTCATTCTAAATGTAGAATGACAAGCTGTAAAGACAAATACTTTGGCTCAATTTAGTACGGCTGATTCAATTTAAGTAACAGCAACAGGACTGGATGGTTTAAGTCTTAAGAGCCACACCCTGTGCCTAGGGAAAGCTGCTCTGGATGACAAAATCCCCACGTTAGATGAAAACTGAACTAAGACATCCAACTGGAAAAGATATAAAAGATTGTTTGTATTTTTTTTTAAACAATGAAAAAAAATTTATACCTACTGACTTCAAGAAAATAGGATATGGTGTAAATATTTGAAAAAGGAAGTGCATAACATACAAGGCAAAAGGAAAACTAAGAGAAGTGGCATGCACAGTAACAGCTGGATCTGTGCATGTTTGCAGCTCAGCAGTAGTGACAGGCATTAGGGGCTGAAACTCTTAAAGAAATGCAATATGATCTTTTCCCAAAAAAATGCTACAAAAAAAAAAACACAAAAAAAACCCACAAAAAACAATAATTCACTGAATGTCAGCATAACAAAACCAGATACAACCTCCCTGCTCGTACCTTCAGCCTGACAGGTCTCCGCTTTTCTCCAAGGCAACGCTACTCCACTTTGACTGGGGCAGATTACAGCTATGTTGTACCAACAGTTTTGCCCTTTGCCCCTTGCATCAACTTTTATTTCTGAGTAAGCAAAAGATTTGTCTACTTTGCCTGACAGGTCATTTTTGTGATCATCATTTTTGTTTCCCTTTTCAAATAAAGATAGCATTGCCACTTCCTCGTCACTGCAACATGAACAGTCTCATTAAAATTCTTGCAGTGTTTTTGGATCCATCCCACTGTAACTGTCAGGCTGACAGTTCAAGGGTTTATACGTGTCCTAAAGAACAAAATGCAAGCAAAGAAGTCCTGCAGAAATAGGTCAGTTGTCCATGTTCTATTTCAGTTCGATCACCAGCAGGGGCAGACTTAACTTTCAAAAGCAAGAATTTCCTCTGGGCAGCCTCAGGAACTCAAAGAGGAAGGTGAAAAGGGCATTCCCACTCTTTTCTACTGAGCACTGTGATTTTAACATGGATTTTCTTAGCTTGGAATTTCCCCTGGGTCCCTGTACTTCCACTGAACAGCTAGACCAAGGGAAAGGGGATGGATGCATTTAACCATTATTAACTACTTACTGAAACTATAAATGTTTTTCAAGACTGAACTAAGACCAGAACGAAAGATGTTCATTACTAGCTTAAGGCAGCTATTTTCCCCCTTATACTGAGTCACATTTCCTGCCATGTCTTCAGTACATAGTAAGTGAACAACCAAATCAGTAGCCAGGATATATCCAGGAAGAAGACATACAGAGAAAAGCCATAGACCAGTGAACCTTTGATATGCCCTTAAAAAAAAAAAAAAAAAGGTACTGTAACTGCCAGTATTCTTTTTGTTCTTTTTAAATTTACACTTGGCAGAAATGACAGAGTCAAAGGCAGCAATACTAAGTGAATTAGAAGCAGGTAAAAAAAAAAAATTAACCTAAGCAAGAGCCAGGCAGGTATGGAAGCCCACATCAGGGTACATGAGAACAGCAACAAAACCACCGCTAGATCAGACAGGCAGTAAGCCTGGAATATAAGGCTGAGTAATAAGATTCCTGCCGGTATAGGAAAGAAGCACTTGCCATCTCTGAGGTTTAACTTGAACAGCAAAAAACTCTTCTGTTCCTCACCAGCTTATGTGGTCAGTAACAGCTCTAGTGCAGAATCGTGCTGGGACTCCCCACATTAAACAAAATTACAGAATACGAAAAGATGGATAGACAAACTACTAGCCTCTAATGCAGCACTTGGAAGAGCTCAAATGATTCTAGGACTGAGCACCTCTGCCTGAAACAGCCATAGGGTAGAGGCTAGGGAATCCTAAGGTTTGGGGACATATAGCCACGAGCTTGACAGACACTAGACACCTTTCTTACTGACTGTAGCTATGAGTACTATGCAATGCCAGTGACTACCCCAGCAGGCAATCTCTTTAAGGTCATTAGCAGACCAGGACAAAAAAATTTCATTTGTTTTTTATAAATAGTTGGGACTAGGCCAAATACCTCCATTTCTGAAGCTCAAGTGCAGATTTTTTTTTTGTTTGTGACTAAAACGTGAAACACAGTTAAAGAT
Source organism: Cygnus olor (assembly GCF_009769625.2). NCBI lineage: Eukaryota > Metazoa > Chordata > Aves > Anseriformes > Anatidae > Cygnus > Cygnus olor. Next base: position 33,788,022 of record NC_049172.1, read on the forward strand.
CAGGTCATGCAGAAAGAATGCAAAACTAACGAATGCTACAAAATGAAAAAAATCACTACCTGGTCTTCTGTTATATCCCTGTGCATCTTGGTGAGTGTTTTGAGACCGGCAAATTAAGTTAATATTTTAAAGTCTGTGATTTTCCTTTACAATAATCTCCTATATTTCTGGAAAAAAATAAAGAACCTTTTAAAAATGATATAGACATATATTTTAGCAATTATTCAGATGCTTTAACATCATCCTTACAATCTCAATTTATCCATTTTTGAAAACATCTCAGTGGTCTTTTTTTCTATAGCTGGATCAAGCAGCGTCCCCTGCTTTCTGGTCCCAGCCCAGCAAATCCCCTTTTTAAGCCAAGCTTTAGGCTTGAGAGCAGTCCTGCTGCAGTGAGTGGAATTACTCACATTCACAAAACTAAGCACAGCATGAACTTGTGAAAGGCCTGAGGGCCTCCCCAGCTCTGCTGGACACTGCAGTAGAATTATATATTACATCTGATTTCTAGGTTACGACTTCCATAAAGCATTGTCTGATTATCTTTGCCTTCAAGTTCATTAAATTCAATGAACAGCGATGGAAGCATTACATTTTCTGAATATATACAAAAAATTGTAAATGTTGAATTTTCCTTGGATAAAGACAGCTTGTTATCCTATTTGGGAAAACAGGAAAAAAAAAAAAAGAATATTGAAACAAAGACCATAATAAGAATAATGCTTCTAGGCCAGCTTCCTAACTGATTATTTAATCAATGGCTGTGACACATCATTACAGTCATCATCAGAAAATGAACCTCCTTTCACTGATACCCTGTAATGAGGAACAACAGTGAAAACGAAGGAGACAAAACCCTTCTGTCCCACAGGGAATCTGAAGAGTAAGAAAGAAAACAAATGTTAAGTCTTCGCCTGCTGCCTTGTAAACGGAAAAAGTCTGGCAGCAAGCCCAGGAAACGCCTAATACAGTATGACAATGCAGAAAGACTGCATAAACAGACTGGTCAGGTCACCACAACTCATACAGCTATGTGGAACAGATGACAGAATACAGCACATACCACGTTTTAGTTTTATTTTAATTTTAAACAGATTTTTGCATATATTTTTTGATATCCCTAGAGTTTAATTCAGAAAACGAACACACATGAAAATGGAAGATTGCATTTGGGTGCATTTCAACAGACAGATCATCCTCACTGTACTGGAAATGTCTGTCAGAAAACTAAGCTCTAGAAATATGCACAAGTTTAAGTGTATTCCTACACGTAGCTGTATCCCAAAGCCTTCCAGTACTGTAGGACTTTCTGGCAAGGGCCATTCACTGGTCTTCCAAAGGACAGACCTGACTTCTTTCTGCAACACGGTATTTCAAAGATTGCACTGATTACGTGCAGCTATTTTGATGTGGGAACAATTACAGTTGAGAAGTCTAAAATTCTGTAAATTTTGAATAATTTGAATCACACCTTGAATCACAATACAAATCACATCATCGTTCTCTGTAACAAAAAATAGCCCAGAAAAACCCTTCCCCCAGTATTATCCAGAACTTGAACAAATTCTCAGAATATTATAAAATATAATATACTGAATAGCTCAGTATATTATACAACAGTGAAGTTTAACATCACACTTCTAAATTTAAAGAGTTACACTTAGAAATAATAGCCTTATTAAACAAGGAAATAAGTGGAAATTGGAAACAGAGAATTAACAAATGCAGCTCATGACCATAATCCAGCCTGTGTGAGGAAAAAAAAAAACATAGCATTTTCAGTTACAAGACAAGAATTATATCCTTGCCCACAGATGCATTAGTCACGGCAGCACAAGTAAGTCAGCATAACAGATTCTTTCCTTTAGTGGCATAACTGGGAAGACTAATACAGAACCAAAAATAGCCCCTGACTTCATACAGCTAACCTTCCATCTTAGCCCTGAGTAGCTAGTCTAAAAATAAAAGCTACTCGTATCAAGAAAGAACTTAAAAAGAAAAAGCATACTTATAAGGACAGACAGCTGGCTCATCCAGTTCAGTAAAATATTATAGATTCTATGACACAACTGCTGTTAAATATAAACTGTATCATTTTCCTCAGTACAACCTCTTTTGCATTATAGAAGTCAGTGCCCTTAGCCAGAATCACCTTACCTGACAAACACAGCATTCACATACTACAGAGAACTCAGAAGAATGAAATCATACGGCCAAATAATCTACTTTCATTTCTTTGATTCTTTAGATCAGAAGACCTGCTGAGGCATGCTACTATAATCTGCTGCAATCCAAGGCCTCTACTGTTTGTGAGCAGACACTATTTCCTGGAGAGGTTACAGAATTTGATTTAAAAGATCAAATTAAATAACTCTTAAGTTTCAATATACTAGTTGAAATGCAAGACTTGCTGCAATTCAATGTTGTTATGTGGAAATACAAAAAACTATTGTTTTCTAAATTCCTGTCTCAAGGTTTCAATCTGGTACTCATTCAAAGCTGTTTCTCACAGCACTGCAATAGGAGGGGAAAAAGTTTAGGTATTCTAGAAATTCACGTCTCTCTTTCAATTCTGTGCCATATATATACATACATATACATACATATATATATATATATATATATTCTGTCTCATTTATATCACTTCATGTAACCAAAAGTCTTGCTAAAATCCACTGACTAAAATCCACTGAGCTGCTTACAGAGCACAATAGTGGGTTTTGCATGCATTTTAAGTTTGGGTCAACTGCCTCCATATATTAACATTTTTAAACATTAAGTTACTTCATTTAATCATCTTTATATCTATTTCAATATAACAACCATGCTTCCAGCTAAGCTTGTGGTTCCATTAGCTTACAGGTTTTGTAATGCTAATTGCTTGCCATACATTCAAACTGCACACACAGATCTTTCAAATGCTTTTGATTCTTGCCGAATCACAGAAAGGTTTGGGTTCGAAAGGACCTTAAAGATCATCTAATACCAACCTCACTGCCATGGCCAGGGACACCTCCCACTAAATCCGGCTGCCCAAAGCCCCATTCAGCCTGGCTTTGAACACTTCCAGGGATGAGGCATCCACAGCTTCTCTAGGCAACCTGTTCCAGTGCCTCAGCACTCTCTGAGTGAAGAATATCTCATCTAAATCTACTCTTGTAGTTTAAAACCATTGCTCCTTGTCCTATCACTACACTCCCTGACAGAGTCCCTCTCCTAGTTTTCTTGTATCCTCCTCGCTGAACTGCAATGTAAATACAGGAAGGAAATTAAACTTATGCATGCTCTCTACTCGCTCTTTCAAACCATGACATTTCACAGATGAAATAACAGAAATACCGTATAAAAATACTACCACATATACTGTGAAGGTATCAGTTTCCATGCTTTGCTTTGCCTGTCGTTAAGTCACACTGGTCTGTCAAACTTGCATGCAACATCCGTAACAATTACGCTTGACTGCTGGCACCAAGTAGAAGCAATGAGGATATAACAGATTAATCAAGAGATTAGCTGCATAAAGGGTCATTATTCAGCAATAAACTGCTGAAAATTAAAAAATCCTCAAGCCGCCTGGATCACTATTTCTGCTGAGACAGAACATCAGGGACATTGTCTAAAATAAACATTTCAAGATGCAAAGGCTGCTGAATTTTGGAAGCACCTGATAACACTATCCTGTTTTGTGGACCTCTGCATCAATGTTATAGGTACTTTGGAAATGCATGAGGAACATCATCCTGTTTTGAATTAATTAATTACTTCAGAATTCCTTATTGGTATCTGAAAATAAATCTTAGGAAAGCTGGAACAACTGATACATCACAGATTGTTACTGAAGATCCATTTCCAAAACATTTTTGATTTTTTTAAAGAAAGTTTAAAAATATTTTTCAGGCCTCCTTCTATAAGATACTGAATTATGGAGTGTAAAATGAAGCAAACACAGTCTTCAAATTCTAACATCAACCACAGTGAAACTCAACACCGAAGGTTAGTCGTGTATTAGCTCTGCTACCCGCAGAAACCAATACGGGTACTAAAATAATTTTCCTCTTTTTTCCACTTATATTTGGCAATACTCGATTCAATACTTTCTTCCAGACTCCTACCACCCACTGAAGAGCAAATACAAAACATACTTATTCCTGTAATATAAACCTCTTTTGACTTCAGAATTACATGAATGTGGAAAATACTAAATTTTAATTTACATAATGGAAGGCCCAATGCAAAATCTAGATCTGTATTATCTTAAGTTTTGGCTAACCAAATATTTTCAGTGATTTTGCTTAGTTTATTTTTCCAAAATTTTAATTGTGATCTCTGCTGCTAACATGACAGTATCCCAAGTTTGTGTTTCTGTTGTAATAAGTGTCAGAGTTTACTAAATGTATTATTTTATCCAAGGGCTATTTTCCCAAATAAACATTTTTTCCTCTGCATCAAAACCTGTTTAGAAGCCCTCATACATTGTTGGAAGTTGTTTAAATACAGTAAGAAATCTAAATTGAGATACATTTGTTGATTTCAAGGTTTGTTTGTTTTTAAATCACCAGGTCATCAAGCATTTCCTCATACTTTGTCTTCACAATGCTTAAAAATCTGTATCAGCCCTCACTATTTTCAATGCACTGATCACATTTTTTTCACATATGGAAAACGGTAAATCCAGCAGTTGAGTCCCCTCACATTCCTAGTCATATCGTGTACAACAGCTAGTCCATCTGGAAGTCCTTAATCACCTATTTCTGGCTAGATAAACAAACACAAACAAAAAGTAAAACCCAGTCAGCTTCAGGCTAGAACTAAGAACAGCCTAAGGAAGTGGAAGAGCTATGGAGATGCCATAATTTTTTCTCATTAATCACATATCAACAAGAGCAGTTATGAGTCAATTTTGTGCCTAATAGTGCTGCTATGTAATATAAATAGTATTGCTTCACTGTTCTGTGTCTTTTTCCCCACTAAATTAGTTTTCTTTGGCGTTTGAGTACATCTATTTTACCTGTTTTCAATGTTGATGGAAGAGGATGTTTTCAAAAACTTTACTTGTTTTCAAAATCATTACAGCTGACAACAAAACTGGGAACAGATGAGAGTGGCTGGCTCCAATGCGTATGTTTCTACTGACATGGAGATCACCTCCAACAGTACCAAGGATACTCCCTGTGTGAGCCCTGCCTGGTGGCAGATCCTGATCCTAAGCCAGCCTGATGCAGTTGAGAATAGCAAATGAAGCCCCGACATGTGAATTGCTATTTTATTTTGCACAGAACTGGAAGCTGCTGTAGCTGCAGCACCTCCTGTGATGTTCCTATCACAGCTGCCAACATGTGGAATTAATTAAAGTCCCACTCAGTCTGCCTGAATCTAAGCTGCAGTGCTCCATACTCTATGCTATGCTTTAAAGAGGCTGATATCAAGATGCTCAGTCTGGCTCAAAATCCACCTGTTGCTGCAGCTGATAGAAATACCAATGCAAACAACATTTGGGAATCCTCAGATTACAGTTTTTTCATTACTATTAAAAGGATTAACTTGCAAAACAGAAAAAACTTCTGACTTTCCTGCTTCTCCTTTCCCTTAAGAAACAACAACAAAACCAATGTCCTAACCAAGACTAAGCAGACATAGGATGATTTTTAAAAGTTAATAATAACAGTTAGATAAAAAAAAAAATATTGAGGTTGGCGATGATGGTATGTTGTAATTCTGGGGAACTATACCAGCCCAAAATATTAGACTGAAATATTATGCTCAGTGTTTGAAAAGGAATTCAAAACCACAAATAATATCCATATAAGCATACTTGAAATTTCTGAAAAATCGTATCATTAAATAATCTAAGCCAACAGTAAGTTTACAAAATGAAAGCCACAACACTTGCTTCACCAATAGGACTGATGATGTCTTTCAGTCCCCAGATTTCTTCAGAGGAAAAATTATCAGGATTCTAGACACCATTATCATGACATCCCCATACACATTTAAGACAATACATAAATTAAACAAATATGATGCTTCAGGTGCATTAATTTGTCATTACAGACAGAAGGACAAATATTTTATCCCGGTGAAGACACAGAACAAAGCCTCGCTTACAGCTTTCCTTTCCCTTCCTTCTTACTCCCCAAAGTTCCAGCTCCTCCAGTTCTGTAAAGGGGCAGAGGTAAGAAAGAGATGTGCTGACCTGGGATCAGTTATCAGTGTGAGGAAAGAGATACAACAATTTCCAAATGCTCTATTTGTAAGTTTATAAAGATCTATTTGTTTCACTGGTACGATGCCTGAAACAAACATTTACTTTCCAGAAATATACATCGTATGCAAGTTCTAAACGTGATTCTGCTAACATGGACTCCATCTCGTACAGACAAATCCAAGGTAGCTTTATCTAGCTATATTCAGTACTAACTGTAGCAGTGCTCTAGCATAAAGCTTTGCATTAAGGTAAAATAATGGCATTCTAGGTCCTACTGCCAGCAGCTGATACCTGGGACCCTGCCAGTTCTCTGCAGTTTGTGTCAGAGCCAGCTAAAGAGCCACGCTGCAATTGCACCTCTTCTGTGCAGAGTGACCCTCCTGGGACCAAACAGTACTATAAACTCACCCCTGCTCCATGCAGTAGGGAGGTATGCACAAGACCACTGCACAGCTTGCACCTTGGGTATGCAACTGCACAGAAATGCACATCATACACTACAAACAGCTTGCAATACATTGGAATAAAAATAGTGTGGGTGGTCTCAAAATCAGAAACATACCTTGCAACCAGCAGCAGCACCAGGAAGTGCTATTTAGTAGCAGATCAGGAGCAGATACTGCATCTGCTCAGAAGTGGAATTACATAGGCTTTGAAGTGAGCACTGCAGCAAGGCTGTCATTGTCACACACTTCCAATTACACATACAACAACATGGCCTTAAACCCATTCCACCATTTTTCTGCAGTCTCGTCAAGACTTTATTTGTTTCATCTTCAAAAGATAAGCAATGTCTGGAGAAGCATCCTAATTTAAGAAGCATATAATGTGATTTGTCTGTTTTCATTCTGCTAACTTCCATTATTACATGTATGGTTTAACATACCAGTTGTCTGATCCTGAACAAGCATTAAAACAAAAGAAATTGATTTTCTCTTCTGATTAATATCTTGCATAAAATTTATCATTCTCTTCCTCCTGAGGCCACGAGTACCTGATGCTCTGCAAAAGCAGAAATGCATTTTCAGTAATGATTTCTGACATTCTCTTCAATTGCTAAAATATCACCACAATCTTGAAATAATACAGACCATAAAAGGGGAAAGCAGACTATTACACAAAAATGTGTCAGAATGTCATCAATAAATCTCATGCATTAATTATACTAACAGATTCACTTTACACTTTCCCCTCTTGCAATTCCTCCCATTGAGTGAATTTCTGTACACATGGGAGCTCTGGTTTGAATGTCAGCCACTCCTACACTTGTTTACAGCAGTATTAGCCTTAATCTATGTAGTCGCTGTTGCTAAAGAAGGAGTATAGTTCTGGCAACTACTCCTTCATCAGGAGGTTATCGGTGTCCTTATTTCTACTCTCAAGGTCTAAAGCTTTTGTAGATATTCCTCAGTGCTTGAAGAGCTTCCTAAGCAGCTTCTGGGAACATATGTTGTTTTTACTTGCTCTGGGTTGAGTTTCACTACGTGTGCCAAGCAGATCTCTGTGGAGCCCTGTCAGCGATCAACTGATTTAATATTCAAAATTAGAACCCAAGCCCAGCTACTTTTGGCAGAGTCACAGGCAAGAGTCCTAATTCTTATCTACATCAGCGTATCCGGGCACAGTTATTTGATTTCAGTTACCCTGACATTTTCTGTACTGGTGCATTAAAATGGACTGGCAGTACAGTGCACTCCGTACAGTGCATTAAAAGGGGCTGGCAGATACCTGTCTGGCTTGCAAAGCCTTCCACAAACAAGCAGCTCTTTTAGAAGCTGCCTTAAGGAAAGTGTCTAAGGATATGGTTTGTATTGGTACACAGAGCCTTACCTACCATTAATAAGTCTGTTTTAAATTAATTGCAAGAGGAAGGTCTCAGGGACTAGAGGTAATGTGGTTCATTTATTCCCAAAATAAAGTAATAATCCTAAAAGTTTTCTAGAAAACATATATTGGATCAGTGGAATATTTTTCTGTTTTCTTTTTCTGAAGCTCCCCAGAAATATTTCCGGTAGAGATGCAGATTCCTGATAAGGGAATTTAAAATTATCAAATATTACTTTACTATTCCTAATTAGGTTTGTACAAACCATCTGTTTTCCACGAACACCATGTTGAAACTGCTGCTTCAAATACGGTATGGAAAAGTCAACTGCAGCTCTTCAGAGATCCATGGTTCACACTGCATCTGCTAAGTATTCCATACGTGTTTCCCTGCTAGGCTTTTCTTTTGTTGAAAGGGAACTGTAGCAATATTATTTTTGTTCTAAAACTCTCTGCTTACTAGTCTAAACAATCCTTTGAAATTGTTATACAAATATTTACATTCAGTACATGGCAGTTACATAACGGTGCCTTTAAAGGAGTGAGAACTATTAAACTCAAAGTAACTCAGTCATCCTGAAATCTGGTTACATGCAAGGATCAAAAGAAGCTTTCTCCAAAGAGCTGTATTAAAGTCTAAAACCGATTTTTTATTTATTTTTTATTTTTTAATTTAATACCCAGATCAAACAAAACATGACAGCTCAGTGCCTACAAGTGGGAGATGGTCAGGTTTTCTGGACTTGTGCTGAATTTTCTCAGCTCAGCAATACCTATCACTATGGATATTCCTGAAGGTACTCTAAAAACATTAGGCTTAAAAAAAAATCACAGCAGAAATGCAATGACTCCCAGTTTCTCTTAATATGCTTCAACTTTCATTAAGCACCGTCACCCCAAATTTAAATTTGCATACATACTCCATAAAAGTTCAGGTATTCCCCTGTGTATCTGCAAGTTACTGCAAGACGTATATGAAGGGAAGTAGCAAGCAGTGAGACTCAGCAAGAACAAAAAAGAAACAAAATTTAAGAATATAACAGTTATGAAAATCACATTACTTAAAACATATACATGTTTCATCTACCTCCAAATTTGTGTTAGAGATAGGAAGAGTGAAAGCTTAAAACATTTTTATAAATAGGTATTTCATTTGTATATCTTCCCTAGCACACACTAACATTACTAATGCTTAAAAAAAAAAAAAAAAAGAAAGCCAGCTTTAGACTGAAATCATTTGAGGTATTTCCAAGACTATTAATTCCCCACAATAGTAGAAACAAAAGAAATGTAAATCACAAAAACAAAAATCCCAACAGTGAGGTGATGGAGAAGAGTCACAGTGAATTAGAGGAAGGTAGACATCAAGTTCTTGCTATAGAAATGAGGCAGAACTAGTAATTTGAAACCAGCAGTTTTATAACCACAGTTTTACAAGTGACTAATTTGTCAAGTGCTACATATGTACATTTGGTTATAACCTTCTGCTTATTCTTTGTAAGAACACAGCTGGAGATGATCCAGATGCTACCAAGAACTTCATGTATATCTGTACATACATGCAGGTATTTTGGGAAATGAATTTCTCAGAGCTCAGATTTCGACAAGAGAATTTGATTTTTAAAATAGCTGGAAACGTGTTCAAGAATTTTGAGATTTTTAGGTATAGCTTACTAGATCAAATTTTAAGAAACGGCAGCCAGATTTAACCATCAAAGAATCTGCTGCAGATGGATATTAGAAGCGAACGAACAATCTCCTTAAACTATACTTTCTATTTCTTTTAATACTTTCTATTAAAAATATATGATTTTTGTTGTTTTGAGGATACAGATTCATAAAAAAACTTTATGTATTTTACAAAGTAGACACACAAGTGTATATATATGATAACGAATGCTATTGATAAAGGTCACTTTTCTCACTGAAACCTGGTAATACAGTATTAGAATAAGAGTTTCCTTGTTAATATTCCATTTCACAGAAAACCTGCACTTTCCATTGTGGCAAATGATAGTTAAAAGTAAAATTTTATAGAATAACACAAAATTATAACTTACTCCCTGCCAACTGAGGACACTTTACAAATAAGATCCTCTCACAAACATCCAGGTATCATACACTCAATATCTAGCCCTTAGCTAAAAATATTTTTAAGTAGGCTAGTCAGGCTGAAAATGACTCAGAGTATGATGGTGGATGAATCATTTAAAACATTTTAAAATTAATTATCTATGGATATATGAAACAGTGAGGGGAAAAAAAAAGGGTCACAAAGAGCCTTTAACTTCAGTCTCATCCCTAGCAAAGACAATCTACACAGCAGAAATTAATATTTATAACTCGTGACATACCTGACAAGTCTTTTTTATTTCAGTCCCCCATCATTTTGAACTTCACATAACCCCATAACCCCTCCTTCCATCATACAAACAAATATTGCAATTCTTATGTAGTGTACCACTGTCCTAACAAGGATTCACAGAAGGTTCTGCATGTGAAAATATTGGACCCTAGCTCTCCCTCCCTCCTTCCTCAAGATCTACAGCAACAAAGACTTCATGTTCAGAGGAATGAGCAGCAATATTACCTGTTACCAAGATCTGTATCAGCTACCACTGGTTTTGGAGGGAAGGCAGAAACGCAGAGACTACTACTTTGGAAAAGTTTTGGGAAAAAATTCCAGTCAAATGATAGATACACTTTCTAACTGTATCGTATAGTCACACCTGAGGCGTATTTTTCCTCTAATGCAGATGTGATTTCAAGAGAATTTCACCAATAAACTCTGCTACAGACAAAGGTAAAAAATATTAGGAGATCTGGAAGTTACTTTAAATATACGCTGCACACCTGAGAGCAGTGTAGGAACAGGGAGTCACGTTTAATGAAAATATCCAAACCTCTTATTCTCGTAGCTTTTCAATTGTTCAGAAACTATACCTCATTGTGCAGTGAGTACTTGTGTCCAAACACTTGAGAACAACCAAAGCAGGTATGCTTTTCATTTTTCTTAGCTTACCAGCTGACATTTCCTATTTATAATTTTATCCTTTGTAACTGGAAGAGTAAGTAGAAAACGGTTTGTACAGGACAGTATCATTCTGCATATGACAACACCATAGACTTCCTGCTCCTTACTTAAAAGGAAGGCTTTTGAAAAACAAAATGGCCCCAACCATCAAAGGTAGTCCCTAGTGACAGGACTAACTATATGAAACCTGGTTTTATCATCACTATTATTGTTAGTTTTTATTATAATTAAAGAATCTTTATTTGAGGGAGATGGATAAGCTGAATCTTCTTCAATTTCAGACAAGTGTTTAGGCGCTGGGCCTACCTACATCCACCTACCAACAGATGAAGAAGGGTGGTCTTGGATGTTACACAAGAATCTTCCCACACAGTAACAAGTAAGGATCTCAGAGGCTGGGCTATTATAGGATTAGAGTCCATAGGCTCTATAGGTTTAGAGTCCCCCTCTTATTTTGGGAGCCAACTGGGTTTTGAGTTGAAAATTCACTGTAGTGTTTTTTTGCCACTAATATAGGAGCAGTGTATACATTAGAATAAGATGGATTAAGAAGAACCAGTGCAAATGATGAAGTGTGTTTGAACAGCACTGTGTTCTGGCTGTTTTCTCTGCAATCAGAGGTAGCTCAGCAAAAGTCTAGACAGCTGCAAGTCCACCCTTTATTTCTGTAATGAGTACAGGAGTAAAAAATGGAAAAAGATAGGTCTTTTCATTTCCATTAATAGATGTGTAATGTCAGTCATACTCATACTATGTTACACAGGTATTAAATGAAGATGAAAAACCTCCTTAAAAAAAAAAAAAGAAAAATGTTTCTCTCGTCTAACACCTGTACTTCTCTTCATGCAGTTTTCAGAAAGAAAATTGTTGCACAATATTATGACCAGTGCACACTCCTAGTATTAGCATTTATTTCATATCTTCCAGAAATTAAGATATAAGTACATCGAAGACAGTTAAAAAAAGATCTTCTACTGTGTTGAGAAATTTCTAAAACAGAAGTTCATGGAATAGAAACTTCCACCTCACACAGATTATTGCCGAAATATGCAAGCAAACCATGAGAATTACTTTGGAAATTCCAGCTAAGCATATGCAATTCACAAGAAGAGTTATCAAACATCCTCATTCATCCATTTACTATAATACAGTTCTGAATTTTTTAAGGCTTGAGGTTGTTTGGATATAAATGTTTTTTATATCCAAAACCATATTTTTTAAAGTCTAATATCTCAAAAGTAGAAGATGGAAAAAAAACGTGCAAAAGACTAAGTGTTCTGAAAGAAATCAAACTCTATTGATGTGTAAAAAATAACAAACCTGTACCCAAACTTCTAGTTTAAATAGTAGATGAAGCCCTCTCAGATCCTACAGACTTCTTGACACTATCTTGGCAACTTAGACTGCACCATCTCCCATGGGCTTCTAGATAGTTTGTGACAGAAGAAAACAGTGAGGTTCTCAATCCTCAAATGGCTATATCAGTCCCAAACTAAGAACAATTCCCTTTTGATAAAGGGAAAATAATGCTTGAGCTAGACATAAATTCTTAAGCAGGCATCAGACTTCAAGGACTATATAGGAAGTAACAAATCCATTGTCTATAGCAACAGCCCCTCTGATGTTAAAACTGCAACAAATTTTATTGTTTGTATGTGAAAACAAAGAAGGACAAATACAGAATTGCAAGGACACTTTATGAATCAGATTTTATCCTTTGTTCATCTTCCTCCTCTTAGATTTCCCATAATTATAGGACTGATTTTACTGTATTTATGCTTTAAGAAAAATTAATAGAAAGTATAATTATATTATAAACTTCACAAGTGTACATTAACACAAATGTTACAAATATGCCCTAATGTTTTTGCACATTAATCTGCTGTATCAGAGCTTGCATGGGGACCATCAAAAGATTTCCCTGCGTAACACCTACAGCTCCAGTGAAGTGAAAATTCCTTCCAGATACTCAAAAAACTAACGTTTATAGAACAGTTTGTTAGAAGCATAACTACATAGATTAGAATTAAACAGAACTGGAATATTAGAAAATATATTTCTGGATTAGCTGTACTAATATAAGTCATATAGTCACGTTGCCACAATTTTACAAAGGGTAGTACCCCAATCGCTGTACCAAATGCCCTTCATTAAAGTCAGTCTTCATTTCTGCAGGAAAAGGAGAAACAAAAATCTGAAACTTAGTACAGAAAAGCTTTTAAAAAGTTAGTATTTTTCCTTCCGATGTGTTTGCTTTACTATTACCTGATAAATGGTTAGGATGACTTATAAAAGAGACTGGAAAGAAAGAAAGAATAGGAAAATAAATTTTCTCTGCTACCCCCATAGCAATCTGAAAAGTATCACGAAGCACACACAGTATATTCCATTCTCTTCACAAAAAAAGCTTAATACTTCCTGCCTCAAAAAGGATTATTTTCTTGACTGAGTGAGAATATATCTACCCACCTAACAGTAAGTAGATGCAATGTCAGGTAGTCTGCAGCCTGACCAGACACACACCACATCCGGGTCTGCAAATTATACAGATCAAAGCTAGCTGTGGTCAGATGTCTGCCTGCTCAACCAGGTAGGCATATTCTGAGGCTCCTTTGCCTTGTCTGCAAGGCTCCCTTGCAAAATAGAGAGAATACAGCAAATACTTCATAAATAGGACCCAATTCCACATTTATCTGTGCTTAACCTCTCTGGTTCAATTTTACTTCCATCCAAATCAACCAGATTCTTACTTTAAAAGAGAAACTGCATGTTCTCAACATGCAAAAAAAGGGCATCCTCATAAAGTGCTTACAAGGAGGATTCTGGTTCTGTCTCTCTGATACCAAACTCTTTGTTTTTCTTTAACTAACTGGCCTATTTTCCAATAATTTTACTCAAAATGCTAAAGTTATTTTGAATACAAAATACTAGTACTATATTAATTAATAATATATTAATAATGAATATATATAGTAATTAATATATTACTAGTTGAGCTTTAAGTTAGAGATAAGGACAAAGCCAAGAAATGCCTACCCAGACCTCAGTCCAAAAACCTAACTTGCCCCGTAGTTTACAAGTTGTTTTCTATCCTTTTTTTTTTTCCTGTATTATCTTAGTTCAAAAAGTCTCCCATGATTGCAGTGACCCTGTGCCATATATCAATAAATAAAATGTCAAGTAAATACGAACAAGTCAAATATTTAAGAATGTGGCATACATGGCATACTTACACAACAGAAGAAAATGGTGGTTGACCTTGTGAGAGAAGTGCTACAAGGACACCAAATTTCACTGCCTACAGTGAAAACACCATCTCCCCTTCCTATGCAAAGCTTACAACCTGACAGCTACAAAGAGGGTCATTATTCCATCTAAGTGCTAGAAAGCTCTCTTCTTTTAAAAGTTGGCATTTATTGCTTATTTTATTACCTTCCCTTCAAACTACTGTGTTTAAAGGTTCACTGCAAATTAATCAGGTAGTAATATTTTAAACATTAAAGATGAATATTCCATTTCCTCTCTGACAAATCGTGTTACGTCTCCTGACATGAATGTGTTATGGAAGAGAATGTCATTTGTCTTAATAATTGGTAAAAATCTAGAAGAAAATTTCATACTTTAAGATTTCAGTATTATTGCTTCAGTATACTTAAGAGATGCTGACCATCTGAATACTACCAACCAAGCAGCAACTAGTGCAACAGATCCATCAACCTGACAACCTGAAAGATCTTAAACGGAAAGTCTGTTTACAGACTGTTATGAACAGCAATAGAGAAAATTCAATCTTGAAACCCTTTCAAATGCAGTTGGTAAATAGCTTTACAATGTGAGGTGTAACAGACTTCTTAAAGGAAAGTTTGAATATTTAAATGTGATAATCGAAGAACTGTTTACTAAAGTAAAATAGGGTAATTTAACTATAGGGAAAAAAAAAAATCCATGATCTCAAAGTAATAAGGGACATGTGACACAAATCCTAATCTGCCATATGACAGCTGCAGAATGAATTCAAAAGATTTTTACCAGACTAATTATCTGTTAATGGCCGGGCTCAGCGGGACACAACAAATTCCCAAGATTTAGTTTCCAAGTCATGTGATTTGATCGTAGCATGGCAGATGGCAGACAATGACTGCATACCCTTCATTTATTCTAAGAGCTACACACGCCATTTCGGTAACCCAGTACTAAAATTATGGTAATCATACATCAGCAAATACACGTTTCTGCTGGTGACACCGCTATTCTTGCAGCCATCGTTTCCCATGCCGTGCAGCATGTCATTTTTATTAAGTGCCATCAGCTCTTGGAGCGCACAGACAAAAATTGAGAACCCAGTAGGATTTACCCTCTCTGTGGATCCAGAAAGATGCTGACAAGTTGGATGTCAGTTTAACAGTACACACATTTGCTTTTATTTAAAGTAGCAGCAGCTTTTTTCAGTTGCCGTCGTCTAATTTAGAAGTGCTGACTTCATATCAGAGTCTGATTTTGCATTCACTTTGATAAATATTCTGTTATTTCAACATTCCACCTCACTAACCTGTTAGTTTGATGGCAGTGGCTACTAGTGATTATATATCTAAACCTTACATCACTGAAAAAGATTAAATTCACCCCCAGTGGACCCTTGCCATTACATTCTCAGTAATGCTACACCACATCCCCAAAGCCAGAGTTATATCCCGCTAAGGGAGGGAAGAGGGGAAGGAGACATATGTTCTCCATTTCATCTGTACTGTATTTTAAATTATTGATTTCCAGAAAGTATGAATACTACACAGGTTCCTTGCCACCCTCCTATCCCCAAACAAATTCTAAAGACTCGAAAGCCAAGTTTTTCAGTGCTAGACTGCAGCTATTCCAAATGGCATGACCTTAATTTTTTGCACATGCAACAAAGCTGAAGAGCTTTCTCAGCATGACTGTTCACTGCCAGTTTAAGACACTCTTGTTAGATGACTCACAAGATGTTCAAGTTTGTTGTTGTTTGTTGTTTGTTTTTTTTAACTACTTTTTCTTTAACACCACAGGCATCATTTTGATACTTCTAAATAAAATCCTTACCCCTTTGCATTTTCATTGCTCCTCAAAATGGTAATGATCCTCTGACCACTGTGGCAAAAGCTGTAAATACTTTCTTGAGGTAAATCCTAAACCACACATCATCTACGTGTGGCCTCTGTGCTACTACATTAAATGAAATTGCTTTAGGACGCATTCCCCAACATGACTTGCAGGTGGAAAAAGGTCTCTGTTTTCACATTTAGGGTATTCTTCAGATCCCTACATCTATGACAGGGCACAGTTCATTTCAGGTTAGTTTCAGATAACACTGCCTTCCATAAATAACCACAGATGGGAAAAATTCTATATCCATGGATGAAGGCCAAAATTATCTCCTCTGTTTGAGTACACCATTTCCTCCTTCCCTCTAGCAATAAATATCCACTGCTTCCAGTTCTGGGCCTTCCGACTGAAAGTCGGAACAAAAATACTGTGTAGCAGTGTCCATAGATGAACTCACTTCCTGTCATACAGGCTTCCACAACCTTAGGGCCTCTTTAATTCTTTTGTTTTTCTCAAACTCATAAAATTTGTATCCTCCACCCAGCAGGCTTACATCTCTCACTGTTACTCTCTGAAACAATTGCACAAGCCCAGCTTCCCCCAAATCACCTTTCATTCCAAATGTTACCTGAAGTTTGCTACCACTGGGTTTGAATTTACTCTACCTGTAAACCTTGCTGTATGAATTTTAATGGAAAATGCAGGTGCGTATATATACACATCTTAATGCTTACTGGCATTCAGTTTTTTATTATTTTGTCTCCAGTTCAACAATTCTTCCAAAGCTGTGGACAGCCTTTAGTTAGAAAACAGATAGAAGCAGAATTTTCAGGAACCTCAGAGACTGTCAGACCCCATTTATCTACCCCACAGAAAGGCAAACCAAACTCCATTTGCTCCTGAGTGATATCTGACAAACCCATTCTTAAAGAAAAAAAATAAAATAGAAAGCAAAACTGTAACAAAAATCACCTCCTCATTAACCTGAATTCAACAGTGACTGTTTGCCATGGAGTTCCTCTAGATCTGACGAGCTTCAAGCCTTTACAATCTCACTGTTGAACCTTTGTTTCAGTTTCTAGGAAGACCTGCCATCTCTGAGGGGTATCTTAACAGCTGCAGCTGGTCTATTCAAATTTCCAGTACAATACAAATACAAAATTCAGTTTACAGAAGCCATCAGCTCTCTACTAAGAGCTTTCAAACCTGTCACTAGAAAATAAAAAACTGAGTATGATAAGTCTGATGAATTCTTCCAGCTGTAACATGTTTTCATTAATTTCCCATTTATTTTTAACAAGTCCTTTATAAAAATTGTTATCAGAAAGTTAGGGAGCTTTAGGTTTCAAAGAGAGTCGCCATCATACTTGTGGCTCATCAGAAAAAAGTTGCAAAAAAAGGTATGTTTTATCTGCAGCATGTTCTCAATATTTTGGGAATGGAGTATAGAAAAGGTGGCTCATTCATCTCGTCAATCCTGTTATATATTTTCATACATACAACTGCAACACAAGGCAAGCTTGAGAAGTTACTATCTTCCTGAAGTGAAGATTTCATTTTCTTTTAGGTGACAATAATATATGCTTCAGAGCTTTGTACAGTTTTTGTGAGCTTCTCAAAGGAAATTCACCACCACTGTACTCTCAAACAATTAGTAGGTAAATTACCATTATATTCCTACCCTACACTTCACAATAATTTAAGCTTGTTTATCTTCACTTTGGAGATATGGAAGGGTTAACTTCCCAACTGCAGAAGCTGCAGTGTGACTGTCCTTGCTTCACAGTAGGGAAGTGCCAGATTCCAGCAAAGAACAGAGGGAAAAAATGCAGCCAAGTAAGGAAAGCACTCTGGTCAGGCAAATACATTAGGCAAACCTCAGTGTCAGAAACACAAAGACTGGAATTGCAGAAGCCAGGCTGCAAAGTTAAAGCCTAGCTGCTGAGAGGAGTATTTTTCCTTACACAAACCATCACAAAAGTCTTATCCATTAGAAATTACCCATTTCAAACACAAAGATAAACGGAATCCTTGTTAATGTTATAAAATCTTACAATTTAAAGCTAGATAATTGTCCGTCTTCATACAAAACAGTCAAGGAAAAGATCCAACACTGACAGTATTCTCTGCTTTACTATTACCAAGGTCTTACTACAGTAAAGATTAATGCAGTCAGATGGGTGTATAAAACTTACTCTATAGACATCCTTTCAATCGTACTGATCAAAATTAAAAACAAGATTTTTTCATAGATCACTGGTTTCATGATTATTTCTTACTACCCACATTAAATACCTCAATGGAAGGCAAAATTGTCCCATATGTTAATGAGAGAACCTCACGTTCCCTAATAACCTAATAAAAGGATACAACTTTTATACATGCATGTTTTATACATTTGTATTTCAACATCAATTCCACATTAAACAGGACACACAACCTAAACCCATTGCCTCTCATAAAAGGGAAAAAAATCTGTATTTCTTCAGAGATAAAAGAGGGGGAGCGGGCAGGGAGGGAATCCTGAGAATCACAACAGCTACATTTATAAGATGCAGCCATTTACAAAGTGCCTTTTTTTTTTTTTAAATGGTTGCCTTTCAAGCTGTGCCAACAATAGGACGAATATAAAAGATCTGCCTCCCTAGCAGATTCAGAAGAATAAGCAATTACCACATTAGAGAAAATAGGCTCAGAAATTTCCACCGATTAGTAATTGGCAGCAAAGCAACTCTTTATTTGCCAAACCCCACAAAGACCTTGGGCACCAAACTACATATACCAGCAATGAACAGAGAAAGAAAAAAAGAATCCCAACAGGGCTCAGCCTTTCACCTTGGGGAAAACAACAACAAAAACTTCCAGAAGTCTCTATCCTCCAAGAGAAGCAGAAGGAGGCTCTTATTATCAGGGTGTCTGAAGTCCTGGGTAGAAGACCTGTACCACACGATCCCCCAAAATCATAATTATATTGTGGTTGTGCAAGGAAAGGCTCCTTCCTGAAGCCTAGCTGGAAGAGCAAAACTCCTTTCTTCCAAACATGTGTAGGTTTCCACATTTATGCACTGGCACTGCTGAAACATTTTACACAGAGATGAGTATTAAGGAGCAGCTACTCACAGTGTGAGTACTGCAGGCTGCTCACAGTGCAGGCTGTTCACAGTGAGAACTAGGGATTCCTCTATTCCGAGAAGACAGCCATCATCCACCATGGGTGACATTAATGTGTAAGCAACATATGTGAAACTTAATGTACAACTGCAAGTTAGTTAATTTTATTGCTCCCTGATGCACCACTGTAGCTACCACATAAATGCAGATGGGTGAGTTTCCACGGTATCAACAATTCAATAGAAGAAGCAAATCTGAACTGAGACTCCAAATCTTAGCAGTTGCCTTTCCTGACTCTTCCCAAATATTTTTTATCTACTTGCCTGAGATAATTAAAATCTCCCTGTATGGGACAGTAACAGAAGAATTCATGCGTTGAAGAGACTCATTTCTGTATTATAAATATACTCAAAGCTATCTTGTAATGAATTAAATTTAACATGACTAAATCACATTTCAGGACTTTTAAAAAGAAAAGCACATTCCTAGAAAAGATTCTCTTGTAACAAATTTCATTTAAAATAAAAATATTAGAACTAAAGAGCATATTATAGTGTCAGATATTGCAAATCAAGAGCCTCAGTGATGCATTTGCCTCACTATACTTCATACCAGAGAACAGAAGTAGTTCTTTCCAAGCGTTTGATTATAAAAGGTGTATCCATAGCACACAGAACATAACTTGAGAAAGACCTCATGTTCAGATGACATGAATAAGTGCACTTTTTCTATGATACATTTGCTAACAACTTGCAACATAAAAATGTGTTCTTTAAAGCACATTATGAAAAGCTTGAGAATAAAAATTCCCAGCTCTCCTTACACAAAATCAAAACTTTTACAAGTAGTGCATGCAAACATACAGGTATGCAGATGTGCAAAAATACCTTCTGAATGAGCAAGGATCCTAATATTTAGTCAACAATACCGTAGCCCTGGTATCAAATATCAAACATGATCTACTTTGCAGCCTGTGCTGTTGAAGTCCTGCATGAGTGTCAAATAAAAGCATCAAGTATCGAAGTCCTGTGCCATGAAGAGATAAGCCATTCACTTGAGTGATCAACAGCCAATGTATTACTGACACTTTTATTTGGTGCAGCACAATATTCTTTGGGTCTCTCCTCTGTATTTCTGTGTTACAATAAAAGATCTACTTTATCATTAATCTTGACAGCATGTTTTTGCAGTAGTAAACTAGAAGTAAAACCAGATTTCAAAGACATGAACACTACCTCTGAAATACTAATTTCAGACAAAATTCTTGACCTTAGACCATCTCTGTTAGTATCTCCAGGATGACATTCCAATACCTGTGTTTCTTAAATACCAGTCTGTGGAAATGAAAGGGAAGGGGACAGCAGTATTTTTTTTTTTTATATACCACTCAGCACTTCATAGTAGTCTGAAAATATGACCCTGCTTCTGAAAACACACACGTATTTTAACAACAATTTACTTTCAAATGTTTCAAACTGTATTACTGAACATAATCAAAAAGCACTTAGTTTAGTATATAAAAAGGTAATGTGGTAAATTTCTTTTGCAATATAGACAATCTTAAATTTTTATAGATGTTAATATTTGAATAGAAATTTCAAGAGTTACAGTTTACTTAATTGTCCTTATTCAGAAGGAGGTAACACACACACAGTAACAAGAATTCAAGTTATGAAAACAAAGAAGCTTATTTAGATTAACTCATAATTAGTAGATGTTCACAGCAACTTATTCTCCTACCTGCTTTCCATCCAGCGTACAAAGTCTCTTGACTACACCCGAATCTAACTTAATGGCTTCTGTGATGTCAGTCAAGACCTGTTCGAAGGAGTGAGCAGTCTTCTTATTCAGCAGAATTCTCACAGCTTTTCGTGGTTTTACTCCACTCCTAATAACAGTCACCAATTTGGGTTTAATGAAATCTTTACTCTCCTTCACTTCACTCTTTGTGGATGTCAAAGATGTCAAGGATCGAGCAGACCCAGTCCTTACATTCACGCACCAGTTTGGATTGACATTCTTGGTATAATCAACTTTGCGATATGGTTCATTGGATGCACACACGTAACTTTCACCTGAAAAAAAGATGATATTTTCTTAATTTAAGAGGTTTTACAGCTATTTTTGCCAATTAAAAAAGATAACAAATTTGTCAGAAACAGTGGCTTCCCTGTATTTCAACTGCAGGTCATTTTAACTAAAGGACAGTAAATTAGAAGAACTCTGTTCAAACAATAATCTCACAGAGTGGTGTGAACAGGTTTCAAAAGACTTCTGGTTAAGCAATAAAATGCAGTAAAGGATAACAAAGAGGTTGAAAATATTTCCCATTTCTTTTGGATCATAATTTCTGACTGCTAAGTCATTTTGCAAGTGATTAAATTACTTGAGCTCACAAGACATGACATTAAGATCATTCTCCTATAGCAAACATGTGGGTCCTTCCCCTATATATTCCTCAAATACATACTTAAAACATATGTACACACACACACCCCTGTTTAATAATAGGTTATTTCAAAAGGAGCAAGTTTTAAGAGAACAAAATTCAAACATCTCAAGATCCTTGTCCTGAAGCACACATCAGTTTACCAGAAGTATGTACATACTGCCTTTCTACCAAGGATACCCTGTTGAAATGTAGTCACTGCAACATTTTTAGACCAACAGCACCTGTTGAGGCCACAAATGAGACCAACACTACAGGTGTAAGAAAGCGCAGACTTCCCCATTTTGATTTCTTTCCTAGTTCAAAGCCTGCTATCTCCTGAATAGGAGGAAAGGAGGTGAGAGAACAACATCAACAAAACACAGAACATGTTACTTATTACAGGCTAGTAATACGTACCCTTGCATCAAATTACCTAAAGAGAAACAACCATGATGTAGATCTAAGGAGTCTTACTACTTCTCTCCATCTCCTAACATAACACAAGGCTAGAGACTCTCCAGCTTTCTGAAGAGGACAGTTTTCTTTCCAAACTGCCACTTATTGTTCAGCAGAACCCTTTTAATGTCTGCCAGCAATACACAGACCATGACAAAGAACATCTTCAATTCTGTTTTTTTTTTTTTTAACCTACATCTTCAGGGGTTCACAAAATGCCTTCTAAAGACTTTCTCAGAGAGGCAGATTATCGCAGATTACAAGCACTGAATGGTACAAGTGTTCCACGCTGGCCAGCACACCCTGCCTCTAGGCAGAAGTTTTTAAACTATTGTTTAAAAACCTTATACTGTTCTGCAAATAAAGCTACGTGCTCAAGGTTTCTACTGAAATAAAACAACCTATAACACACTGCAAAAATCCTCCTATATATATACACCCCGCAAAAGGAGCAAAGAGTGCAAACACAACGGTGGGACAGTAATGTCAAAGTTTTGAAATGTACACCTATGTCTAGATATACACTAGTGGACTTTTAAACAACGCTTTTACTTTCAGATCTGTTGTTTGGAGAGCTGATCTTGCTGAAAAGTTGTATAGTTTACTCTAAGAGCAAGATAGAAAACTACTTTCAGACCCCTTAAGAACTTCTGTAGTCTGAAAGATGTTTTCATGCTTCTTTTTTCCCATCCCAATTACTGCTGTCTAATTTATCAAATGTTTAGACCTTCTTGAAAGTTTACTTGCTGTATTTGAAAGAAAACAATGAAGTTGTTGTTCACTCAATGAATGAAGTTAAGTCAAGTTAACAAATGATTCTGTTCAAGAAAGTTTGGCAGCCAGTTCTGCTTCCACAAGCCTCTGGGATGGTTCTCCGCTGAGGTACAAGGAAACAATTTGGTGTGAGGTTTCACTGGTGCCACTGTCTTGCCTGTGTCCTTCGTCTTCACACATCCCCACCATTCCTCCTTCAATTCAAAGATCAAATGGTGCACAAAATGGGAACTGATACAGACAGACTCCTTCTCCCCAGAAATGAGAATAAATAAATAAATAAATAAATAAGCAAGCTGCTTTCAGCCCACAAGCTCCTTGAATGGAATATCCATATATCCATGCACCAACATAAAAAAAACCACCACTGCACAGCTCAGGAAGAAGTGTGCTGGCCTAGAAGCTTACATTGCCACAGAACCACATGCTAAATTACAACAAGTCTGTAAGTAATCCGATTTAATCACTCTGGTTTTGAGCAAGATGTTGGATTGGATGACCTCCAGAGGTCTCTTCCAAACTGCATTACCCTACCGTTCTAAATAGGTGGAGCGGTTCTTCCAGCAGCCTGAGCTTCTGGAGATATTTCTCTAGTCTATCCTGTTAGTGTGAAATAGCACTACATCCCTACACCCGCTAAGATTCAAAAGATTCCTGCTTATTTTCAGAATAATTTTTAATAAGCCATGAAGCTGTCTAGCTCTAAACACAGTGCTGGCAAATAAGAAGTATCTCAAAGAAGCTGATGGTTCTAATTCATGCCAATAGACTTATTAACATTATAACTGCTAAGGAATTACACAGACAACAGATGCAGTATGCCTTTGCTTTCCTTTAAGTCCCAAGATTTAATTTTTACAGACATCTATTTTTACTTTAAAGTTAGTTAACAGGAACAACCTCTTCACTGTTGCTGATGTAGAATCAAGATGCAAGTTGAGAACGGGATACCAGATTCTGAGCGACAGTGAATAATAATTGAATAATAAAAGAAAGCCTCAAAAATCATTTTATTCTCCTCTCTGTGACTAGTTTCTTGTGTGATATAGAACCCTCAGGATATGTTTTTCCAATATTACATGCTGAACTTTTTGTGGATACACCTAGCAAGTGGCTTTGGGTTGTTTTGTGTTTGTTTGTTGCTGTTTTTTTATATGAGTGTGTGTACCTGCAGATTTTTAAGATATTTAAGAATGCTAATTATTATTTCCTCATACAAAAAAAAAGAACAAAAAAGGTACCTTATCATTATTCAGGATACATAATACTAGGTATTCAACTTTGGAAAGTCCCTGACACCTCGCTGTTGTATAAAAAAAGACAATATCCTGTGCATGAGGATATCTTTGTAAACACAGCAAGCACCCCTAGCATCTCAAAAGTTTTCAAATAAATTTCAATACATGAAGTCACTTATTAAGTCAGAGTAACTTCTGAAGTACAGACTGTAGAGCAGTGCATAAGGAGTTCAAGTGTAGCAATCAGTACCACAAAATACCTCAAAACTCGCCACTATGTTCAGAAACAAATCCTTTCAAACTAGAAAAGGATGAATATCCTCCATTAAAAAAAAAAAAAAAAGAACAAAAAAATCCATCAAAAACACAAAACAAGGTTCCTAACACCCAACAAATAAGCAGTTATTATTAGAACAGGAAAGCAGGAACAGCCTTTTCCTGTAACACCCTGATTCAAAATAACACTGCACTTTCATCTCAGCAATCACTATGTATTGAAGGCTAAAAACAAAATAAAACAAAACAAACAAAACCAAGAAATGCTTTCAAGATAATTCACATTTAAACCTCAGAGCTGAAGCTTTAAGTAACAATGCTGGAAAACAAAATGATGACTTGATTGATGATGATGATGATTCAGAAACAGGATCTCCAACTCAAAATAAACTGTTACATGTAAGTAGTAGAGGTAGAGAACAAGAAGACGCTTTGCTAGATTTACCATAGAAGAATCTCAACAGGGTATTCTAATTTACAGACACATAACAGAGTATCTTCCTAATGCTGTCACCGAACATGACCTACAACCTGTCAAATCATATTTCAACACCCTTTTGAAAAGCAGAAATTGTCCTTTTATAAGATCTTCAGTCAGGACAGACTAAAAAAGATCTTTATTTACTTACAACAGTTGTGTAAAACATCCTCGTTCCTACCAGTTCCTTTGCTTGAAGCATGTTTAAAACAAAATTTCCTGATGATCTGAACTTCAATACCCGTTTATTACAGATTTCTTCTTATTATTTCTTATACATTGAGCAGGGGTCTTAGTTTCCTGCTTTAGATGAGAAAAATAGAAAGTGCTTTTAATTTAATTAAAAATAATGCAACACCTTAATAGAATGAATTTCAGATAACTTCTTTCAGCTGTATTTAACCAAACCTCAATGGGAAGAACAAACTGTTTTAGTTTCTCAAAAAGCATATCTGGCAAAAACAGTTTCCTATAACTGGCAGATAGGGGAACAGACTAACTACTTGAGAATTGTAATGACCAATTTGTCATTTGTTACGTGTTTTAAATTCCATGCTTGCTTTCTTATATCAGTCATAAAAACTAAAATTAGTAATACAGGTTTTTACATGGAAAACAAATTTTACTACTACACCTGCAAGGCAGGCATGTATGGCAGGATTAGAGAACATTAGAGAGGAAAACACATGAACTGAGTGACTTGCTTTGTTCGTAACTTAAAAGAGAAAGGATGTTTTTATTCCACTGAAGTTAGTATCTAATCTTCTAATGATTTCACCACAACCAGGACCTCAGCCATAGTTTCTAAGTTCTACTGAGAACCTTGCAAAGTAGCCAGAAAACCACCAGAAATAGAACATAAGAAACCACTTGTTACGTTCTGCATGAAGACTAATTTTCTAGGAACTGACCATTCTAGGAATTAACCATTGACTTGGTTGGGTTCACACAGTATCCAACTGATTATTCAATAGAATAAAATATTTAAGGAAAAAAAAATGGCAGGGGTGAGCTAAATCACAGCTATAAAGCTCACTACAGGAAACTTTCCTAGAGAATGGTATATTCAGAAAGGAAGCCTAAGAAAATCACCTCTTGATGAGCAGGCATTCATTTTAGAACATTGTTCTATTAAATTGTTATTTCAGCCACCCTTCTAAGTACAAAATGTATTTGCATGCCTACTTGCAAGAAGCTCCACGTCATTTGTAAAAACGTGTCACATTATATTTTTCAGATAGAGAAACCTGCAAGTGTAACGTTGCCTATAGTATTTGCCCACTGCTTGAACATAAAACCTGATTTTAAACCTGCTTGGAATTAATTTCAGTATAAATACATACTTCAGATAATCTTCACACGCTCCCAGAAAATCAGTATTTGTAAGACGTAAAATACAGCACTGGTTTTTTGTTCGTTTTTGGTTTGTTTTATTTAAACCAAATTGATTTCAAACATTGCTAAAAATGTAACACAAATTTACAGTTCAAATCACATATATAAATAAGTTTGCTGTTTCACTAACTGCCTTAAGTGAGACTTTCATGCCTCCAACCTAAATATATATCACCTCAATTACTAAAACAATCTTTTCTGAAGCTTCAGTGGCATTTTGAGCAAACTGTAGCTTTTAAAGTAATTTGTATGTCAACCTTCTAGGTCTGATAGATTTAACTCCACAGATAGGTATAAACAATATTTCAAATATTTTTATTACTGACTTGGATACAGTCACTTTTATGGTTTGAAGGTCCACTTTTTCCATTTAAAACCATCTTGAAATATTTTAAAGCTAATGCATACTAACCTTAACTGACACATGCTCATAGCAATTGCACTACTGGAAATAAATAGCACATCTTTGACTTACAACATTAACAGGAAACAGTCAGGTCCCTAGTTT
Organism: Cygnus olor; assembly: GCF_009769625.2. Lineage (NCBI taxonomy): Eukaryota > Metazoa > Chordata > Aves > Anseriformes > Anatidae > Cygnus > Cygnus olor. Next base: position 33,814,828 of record NC_049172.1, read on the forward strand.
TTCAACCAGATTGTGAAGTTAATCACGAATATTAAAGAGGTGTTTGAAGGTAAAAATTTAAAATATGGACTAATGAAGTAGAAAGATCTATTGAGCAATATATACGTGTGTATTTTTTTCTTTTTTAAAGAAAAAAAAGAAAAAAGGCAAGAATCAAATACACAGGTTACAGCTGGGGCTTTGAACCCAGACAAACTACTCTACAGCAGAAAGCTCAGCCAGACTGCAGAGCAGTTTTGGCAGAGGCATGAAACCTCCTTTTAAGTTGGAATCGTAATTTCAGCAGAACATATGTGCCACCCATCCAACGCTTCATGACAGTACCCCGAGCAATCTAAAAGTGTCACTTCTTCAATGAAGAAATCCTGCTACCACCAAAAATTCCTCAAATGGGGCATATGCTAACTCAAAAGGAATAACATCTGGTGGCATTTTGAGTCACAATATGATCAACAAATGGATTAAGTTTACTTCTGTTTCTCTGTCTTATTAACACTAAAAAAAAAAAAAAAAAACCAGATAGAAGACATGAAGTATTACCTCTGAGCAAGGAAACACTACCTGCCTCTTCAGAATTTACCTGCACTGCTTTAGTAACCAGGTGCACTGCTATTCAAAAAGCAAGACCCATGTGTGTGTAGCATGTTTAAGTACACGGTAGAAGGATTCCAGTTTCAGAGTGGACAGGCTAAACATAATATTCACCATTCCCCCACCACAGGAAAGACAGATGACTAACAGAATGGATTGAAAGAGAAAACAAGACTATATTGGTCAATCCAACTGACAAACAGGCATAGACCATTATTCGCCTGAATACTGTTTTGCCTACTTAAAAACTCATCCAGGAAAGTTTTCTTTTGCCATCTGTTTCTTCCACACTGTTATTCACAGGAAAGTTATCCAGCTCCTTTCAAAACATAAATGCAGGGACGAAGGAGTTAGGGTGTAAGTGAAATCTCCAAAATTCAGCCATGCAATTTTAGGTATGGATAGGAAAAGAGAGATGTATCTTGTCTTTTTTGTATCACAAGTGTACATCAGTTACAAAAAATGTAGTTTTGAGGAAACACAGCTGCCTTACAGCTTGAGGTTCTTCATGGCACAAGTTTTGTGAGTTGAAGCCAACTTCAAGGCATTTTAAAATATAGCCTAGAAACATTCAGACATACTGTCTTTAAAAACAGTGTCTGCTAATGAATGACTTGCAGATATTTCGTTTTCTTTAGCATTAGGCTAACTAAAAAAAAAAGTGCATACACCATTTAGCAGGGATTGTAAGGAGGAAGTTAAGTATATAATGCTCAAAAGTCTCGAGTGAAGACATCTGAAAAGCCTCTGAACAAGATTTTCTGGTTAGTGTTTTGCAAGGTGTTAACTAGCACTATTGTCTTCTGAGAGTCACATAAAGCACTGTGTTTTAAATGACACACTGCATAACAGAAAATGGTATAGCTGACACAGGTAAAAATATCCCTACACAAAACAAACAAACAAACAAAAAAACCAACCTTCTTCCTATTTTTAAAACATGTTCCACTTTGGAGCACACAGAACAGGGCAGGTTTCTGAGTACACTTCATATAACCATCCCACATCATCTTTTGGTGGAGCTCGTCAATTTCAAGAGTGCCAAAAGTTGTTTGTTCACTATAACGCAACAGTTTTTAGGACTACTAACTTTCCAACTTAAGGATCATGGCAGAGCACCTTTTTGGTGTTCTGTGACACAAAGCTCAGCAGAACAATGTCTTTACGGCATGTATAAAAGGACTGACCTACCTTCACTTTTATGAAGGATTAGACTTTATTTACACCTTTTTTTGCTTCCTTTCTCTCAGAGATCTTTCTTACTCATCAACTTCTTACAGTTATGTCACTTTCACATCACCTCCAGTAATCCTGTATGGGTCACCAGCATTCCTCATCTAGAGCATTTACGTTTCCCATGAACTGTTTAAAACCTGGTATGATGACAAGAATTTCAGCAGATGACTAGCTGCTCCTAGTTCTCTTTTGACTTTACTTAGTCAGGAGGTTCAGAACACAGCTTCCTACAAGCTTTCTCTGAATCACAGAGTGGTTGAGGTTGGAGGGTACCTCTGGTCCAACCCCTCATCTCAAGCTTTCTGCAAAGCTTTCAGAAGACAACTGGGTACTTGGTATCAACCCTAATACCATGTGCCTCCTCTACAGTAAGAAACTTTTCTCAGGTAGGTTACACTTCTCCCCTCCCTGAAACTAGGATGTACACAGTGGTGGGACTATTTCATTTTGTTTGGATGTAACAATTACATCAATTCAATATTTCACATCCACACCTCATTGCTGTAGGACTAGGGAACTACAGTGCTTTGAACATATAGTCTGAAATATAAATGCTTTTTTTTTTTTTTTTAAATCCTTTTATCCTTTCTTTTTACCCTTCTTTGTTAAACCTGCTACAGTTTTTCTGCCTTTGTTTAAAGCATTATAGCTTTTGTCTTTAGCACAGGAACGTAATCATATCTTTTGCAACAAGCAAAATTACAAACTGCCTAATTGCTGTTACCATCTGCTTGCCCTGACAAGAGGAAATATATTCTTGACCTAATATAACAGTGTACTAAAGAGAATCCCAGGTACTTAAGTAGGATTTTTAATTTTAATGTAACAATTTATGTTACTACATATTACATTTTATGTAATATAAAGTGAAATAATAATTATCTCAGGCAGAAGGTACTTGGATTGTTCCACGTTTGATTTCAAAACATCCTTTGACCCTGTGGCAGAGCCCATTTCCTTAAAGCAGCTCCTGCCCTGTGCTGCACATCCTAGCCACGCTTAAGGACTGCCTTGCTCAGAAGCTTTCAATCTCTCCCCAAAGACTTCCTTACAGGTGCCTGCTGACTCCAACTGTGCAGACAAAACTACCAGCATTTCAAAAGGACTGTATCAATTAGGCATTGTGAAGAAACAAACACCCTTTAGCAGTGCTTCCTACCTAAAGGACTACAAAAAGTCCCTATCACATAACAAATTGTGACTTTTCTTTTCCAGAAAGGAATCTATGGTTGCTTTCCTCTCCCAAAACCCAACAAAGTCTCCCAACTTTGCAGCAGATCTTAACAACCAGGAGACTCCACGTTGTTCACCTCAAGACAATCAAAGCACAGGACAGCAAGACAAGGCATGACTGGTATCAATGTAAAACAGAAGCTTCAGCACTGATGAACTGCACAGGTCTTTCTACTACCATTGTGTTATGCTTTAGACAGCTTACATTTTTAAAGAAAACTGAAGGATTTAGACAAATGCTTAATTAGCTGATTTTGGTATAGAATAGAAATGAATTATTATTCCATTACTGCTATCGAAGACATAAAATTGCACAAGCAATCTACTACCCAAAAGTAATGTCAATGTAATGTCAGACAGTAGAGTTGTATAACAAAACTAGAAGAAATTCATAATATTCCCAAACTCCATCCCCTCTCTGGATCAGAAAGAGCATTAGAAGCCAACACTGAAGTTCTTCACTTGTCCCTGTCCCATTCTAAGAAAGCAATAGAAAGATGTCAAACTCATGATCCATAACGTTCATTAATGTACAGGGGGCTAGAAATATAAATGAAATTTGCCTGAGATTGGGCCAACAGAACATGCTTTTTTGCCTGTTAGATCCAGTTAAGAAAAACAGTATGATTAAAATGGAGCTTGTTAGTTTTCAATAAAAATGTGGCCAGATCACATTTATTACTGTCACTCAATCTGTAATATTTGAAATCTACAATACATCTGTGCATTAGATATTTTTCCTTTTAGAATGGTAAACAGTAAAACAGACTGCCAAATACAACCAAATCCCCAAAAACATGCATCAGTGACTCAATTCAGCCAGTCTGGACTATTACAATATAGAATCTGATACTGCCAGCTTTTGTATTTGAGACAGACACTAACCTGATAAACAGCTAACAGGCCTTAAAGAGCTGCCTGCACTGAGGCACATCAGTGGCCAAGAGCAACACACATAGGCTCAAGTTGGGGAAGTTTAATACAGATCTTGCTGGCTTGGTAAGGGTGGCCAAGGATTCACCTTTTGCCCTCTTCAAAGAGCTACCACTAGTAAACCTGAACTGCTGTGATTCCATGTACCCTGTCAGTAACACTGATGATGTATAAGCAAACTTGCCAGATAACTAGGCATTGTGTCAAGTAGCCATGTTTGGTCTGGTGTTCAGCCAGTACCTGGCATGTGTAACAACACTTTAACATTCCCTTCCTTTCTGAAAATTAAAAAGCAACACAACAAAACACCATTCAAAACTATTTCTGGTATTGCAGTTCAAGAGTTTGCATATTACCAATCTTCAAGTACATGTTAAAGAGCAAACATTCAAGCCTGCTATGCTGCAAAAAAGTGAACTGTAAAAAAAGAGAAGGCAAGCAAGTAAGCAACAAACAAATCATCCTCTTCCAGGATCTCAAGAACAAAAAACAGCTGGCAAAGAACTCAGAGAATTTCAAGGAATGATGGATTCCCTATTTGTTTGCTTTCTTCCCACCACTGTATATGGCGATTAGACTTACACTGGTAAAGTTTTTTGGGATGATAATTGGAGCACATAGTAATCCAATTATGATGCTACAGGATTATCTTAAGATTCCTGAGAGTTGTGTTGGTCACGGATAGATGACTAAGTAATTGGGACTCTTTTTTTCCCTTTTATTTTACACAGAAAGCATGTAAGTGGCATTTCAATTGTGACATTTGCTTTGCTTTATTCTTCCAGTGAAGAACAATGAAAAAGGTCACTCTTTCAATGTATTTGAAGAGACAGGAAATCATTTTTTTTGCTTTCAGTTATTAACTTAAGTAGAGTTGTGAGACTATAAACTGCATTTACACATCTGTCCAGCAAGTCATTTTTTTTTTTTTTTAAAGCCACGGAAGCTTAAGAATCATTCTTTCTGCAACATTTCAAAAGTTATCCCAAGTTATCATTAGTTTCTTCAAGTTTTACTTCATCTCCTTTTCTTACCATCCCCACACCAGCTTCTTCCTTTTTTTTAAAGCTATTTCTAAATTAACCACTGACTGTATCATGGAATAGTTTTCTGGTTGATTTCACATTTATTTTACCACCACAGAGTCAGTATCTTACTTTGCAATCATTTCATGTTTTCTCTGTTTTGACCATGGAACTGCCTTATATTGCATCACGTGACAGGGAAAGTCCTCAGGCACTGTCACCGCCATGAAGTGCACTTTTCTACTTTTTTTTTTTTTTTTTTTGAGTTGGACCTTCTTGATGAAGCAAATGCCAAAGCCTCTCCCCTCTTGCATGATCTGGCATCGCTCATCAACAGATTAAAGATCTGCAAATCAGCTACACCTGGCATATAGGCTCGCTGGCTGGAAGACTGCAGTGGTAGATACTTGAGATACCTGAGGGGAAGCATTAAGTGCAAATTGGTTATGGGCCTTACAGTGTGCACAACAGGACCAACACATTTGAAAAGATAATTTGTATAACGCTGAATTTAAATTCTATTTTAAAATATCACAAGAGAGCACTAGGGAAGTTGTCTTAACTAGAACATGCATGTATCTACTGAAAACTCGGCTTGTTGGGTACATGTGCCTGCAAACCTATACACCTACTTTGAGGTATCTTGTCCCACTCCCAGATATGGTGCTCCAAATACATCTGAAATATTTTACTGCTTCAAACTTAAAAGAAGCTGTGGATTAAAATGGAAGCGACACAACAGGCTTGCAAACACAGTAAGTTTAGCTGAAAAAAACCACTCTTATCTGCTCCTTGTCCCCGTAATTCTCATTGCATACAAAGAAGAGGTGTACGTTTCACTCAGAAGTGGCACTATTGGCCCCATTTTGGAAAGTAGTCAAGTGCTGCTCTACTCACACTTGCAAGTCTATGTAATCTCTGCAGCTAAGTTCCATTATCAAAAACCACCGAGGGCCAACTCCAAAAAGCATTTGATTCTTTAGAATGCTTTTGGAAGTCAGAATACATAGTTAATTCCCTTTAAGAACACAGACTCTGGGTCACGTTTGAAAATGGGACTTCACACCAGCTTGTTTTAGCGAGTGGGAGGGTATAAACATCCCTTTTCACAGCACAGGGGCTTTCTGTGGGAAAGCTTAAGCCACCGTGAGGCATCAATGACAACGTAGTAACAGCTAGGGAACTAAATTAAAACACTTCTCTCTCCCACAAATGGTGATGACTGCAAGGCAGCCAAGAACTTCCCTGCGGATCTTGGAGACAAAAAGCGTCCCTGCTGCCTATCCACCACCGTAGCCAGCCCCCTGCACGTCTCTGAGACCCACTGAGGACACGAGGCCTGCCCCTGCCTCAGGGCCCCCTTGGCCCCCCACTTTCACCAAAGGGACCCCCTCAGCTTCTTCTAGCGCCCACAGCCCACTGGGCCCCACGTCGCTTCTTGGGGTGCCTCACCACACCAGGGCAGGCCCACCCGTGCCCTGCTGCCACAGCCCCCTCACCTTCCACCAGCTCGTCCAGGCTGGTGAGCTTCTTGCTGCCGTCGATGGTGTAGATGGTGCGGACGCCCTGGGGCAGGTTCACGTTGTCCGACAGGGAGCGGGTGAGCTCGGCGAGGAGGGCGTCGAAGGAGCGGAAGCGGTCGGGGGAGATGGCGTACACCAAGCCCTTGAAGTACTTGTCCCCATTGCGGTAGAAGCGGGCTTTGCGGGCTTTCTTCTCCGAGCTGAGCGCCTGCAGGGTGCGCGTCCGGTAGAGGCTGCAGTGGGCGCTGTGCGCCGGGCTGGGGATCAGCCCGTTACCCCGCGGCCCCCCGCCGCCGCCCGAGCCCGAGCCGGAGCCGCCGCGGCGGGGCCCGGAGCGCTGCTGCCTCTTGTCCCGCTCCTCGAAGTGCTCCAGCTCGATGCTCCGGCTGCTCGCCATCGGGCTGCCGAGCCCTGCCCCCGCGCTCGCAAGGGCTCCGGCCGCCTAATTCAGCATCTCCCGCCGAGAGGGCTGCGGCCACCTGCCCCGCAGTCGCAGCCGCTGGCTCCGCCGCTCGCCGCCGCTCCCCTCGCACACAAAAGCATCCCTCACGCCTCGGCTCGGCGCCTCCCGGCGAACGGCGGCGCCGGGGAGGGAGGGAGGGAGCGCACGGCGGGGGGCGGGAGGCTCAGGGGAGCCCCGCGGCCGCGCCTCCGCGCCGTGCCCATATGCGGGCTCGTACAATGCGGAGGATGCCGGGCGCGCTGCTCCTCGCCTCGCTCAGCCCCTTCTCTGCCGGGGAATGGGGAGGGGGGTTGATCGGGCCGCTCCCGGCCCCGCCACCGGCCGCCAGTCAGCGCGGGGAGCGCCCGGGTCCTCCGCCGGCAAGGGCACTGCTCGCTCCCGCCGCGCACAGAGAGCAACCGGCGGCCGCGGCCCCGGCGGGAGGAGCGAGCTGCGGCCCTGCTGCCGGCGGCCGCTGGGCCCTAGCGCCGGGCGGGCGGGAGCAGGGGCCGGGCTGCCCGGGGCCGGGCGAGCAGTTCACCACGGCACCAGGACAGCCCCCGAGCGGGGCGAGAGTGACGAAGCCGAGAGGGACGGGGGCTCTCCCGGGAGGCGAACGCGGTCCCGGGGGGCTGGTGTCCCTCAGGGCGCCGCTCTGCCCCGCAGAGGTGGTGGCACCGGCTGGCAGAGTCCTTCAAGGTGCTGCCGGCCCCTCAGGCGTGCCGGTGGGGCTGCCGATAGCCCCGGCCCTACCGTGACTCGGTCACTAGGCTGAAACTGCAGGCCGCTGTCTTTTCTGCGTGGGCCTCCCGCAGCGTATGTTCCCCAGAACAGAGAGCTCCACATCCCTGTAAGTTTTAGTCATAGGACTAGAAGGAATGGCCTCAAGTTGAGCCAGGGAGGTTTAGGTTGGAAATTGGGAGACATTTCTTCTCAGAAAGAGCAGTCAGGCATTGGAACGGGTTGCCCAGGGAGATGGTGGAGTCACCGTCCCTGGGGGTGTTTAAGGAAAAGTTGGACCTGGTGTTTAAGGACATGGTTTAGTGGGTGATGTTGGTGGTAGGGGGATGGTTGGACTACGTGATCTTGGAGGTCTTTTCCAACCCTAATGATTCTATGATTTCCTTCTTTTGTTTGTGGATACCACCATGGCCTCCGTTTATCTACCTGCCAGGTTTCCTGCTCTCTTAGAGGAACCAAATCAGCGGTAGCCCATTGGTAACCTCCTCAAGCGGCTTTAGCCCACAGTTTCCCCACATGGCTTTTGGATGTTCCCTATGTCGCTCAAGTCAAATTTACTGTAGGTAGAAATGGCCTACAGATGCATTGAAATGGATGCAGGTTCAACTTTTATAAACATTTTCATTTAATTTTCAGCTAATACTGAACATATTTTCTTGTCTTGACATAATGTGTATTTGAAAAAAACAAAAGGCACTTACAACTAGGTACAAGTTTTCACTTTTTTTTTTTGTATCTTTCTCTTGCTTTGAGAAATTGCAGTTTTGGTACCTCATTACAGGTGGTCCCAAAGTCTGCTCTTTTGTCCAGGTCCCATAAAAACCTTTGTCCATTCCTTATACGACTAACTCAGTGTCAAAAGGAGGCACTCAGTTTGATTCTTTGTGTTGCAAGCATAGCTTCTGCACATGGAGCTTTTGTATACAAAAAGTAAATTGGGAACTGAAAGACATACAGGAGAGGTTTATGAAAGTCCTTTTCACGCTTAGGACAGAACTTAGTTCAGCAGAGAGAGATGTTCTGCAAAGCTTAGATGTGTTTTTGTGTCGGTGCACAGCAGGAAAGATAAAAGATTTGCTTATCTTTTTGGTTTTGTTTTAGTAATTTTTGAAAATAACTTGCCATACTTCCTATGGATATATTATCTTTCACTTCTCATATTTTGAAATATCATTAACTTAAAACACTATCTCACCATTATTGCTGGAATTATTACAGAGTGGATGGAATATCTAGCTACAATATTCCTAAAGACAATACAAGGAAAATGTCAGCAACTCTCACTTTTTCTTGAAGTATCACTTTCTGTGATGCCTGGAAAGTTCCACAAGCAAAAGGAATTGATGAACCACAGAGCTAGATTATCCCCTTGTAGAATCAACAGAAGGAACTGAAGGAGTTTTGTTACAGATGGGACTCAAATAGACTACTGAGAGCAGAAATACAGACCATGCCTAGAAACTACAAAAGTCAGTGAAAACTTCCTAGACTGCTTCTGATGTGTGGTTTGTAGTCCTGTTTCCAGGCAAAGTTAGAAAGCTCAAACTCATCTGACTAACTGCTCCAAACTGGATTGGTGTCAGCTGTGAGACTGCATTATTCCAAATACCATTTAATGGTACCACATTGCATGGGTATGTGTCACCTTTGTGGTTGTGGAACAAGTCAAACTAATCATTTTAAGCCTCAGCTGAATGTTATTTGGACAAACTTTTTTTTTTTTTCAATTTGCCCTAAGGCAGGCCACAAAAGCTCAGGGACATTTAACCTCTCCCCTCACACACCTTCTATCTCCTACCAGCTGTTAACTATTGCCTACTATCTGTGGTATAGTGCTTAACAGGGTGTAGAGGATTCATGCAGGCTAACATGTAAAATATACTATAAATTACTGTATTAACTATGGCTGTGACTGAATTTAGGTTAGAGAGTTCAGTGTCAGGACAAACAATTTACTGGTTTTGGGTTACTTTGCTGGGTGGTAGTATATGTCATTTGCAGGACTTGCTCTGATTTCTGCATGGGGGAGATAGGATGAGGGGAAAAAAAACTATTTACGGAGAGGTTGCAATTAGAGCTGTATGTATAACTGTCAAGGAAATGCCTGGTGACACCTGAAGCATGTTTCTACAGCTTGTCTTCTTCCTTTTTGGTTCTCTGCAGACATTGTTTGTGTTTTTAATAAGCTCTCTAATATCCATGTGGGATTGGTGCTTCTATTCATAAATGTGCCTTTTCCTTGCTACCTCATTTCCCTTGAAGAGCTATCTGTAGTCTAACAGATGTTTTTGAAAGAATTTCAGAGGTGAGGGACAAAACCCCAGAACAACTCAATTTGCTGTTTAGTTACATTTGCTTTTATGCATGAGAAAAACAGTATGCATAATGCAATCTTACATGGAATTGTGCTATGCAGTCCCATTGTCTTCTTCCCACTTGATCTTCGCAAATAGGGTTCACAAAATAGTAGTTCACTTACAAGCATGCAATGTTACATGTATAATTTTACTTTGGTTATGAACTGACATCTCCTGACAACATAATGAGTTTATCATTCATTCTTGGGATATTCTTATTCTCAGAATAAATATGCATTTCCCGTTTGAAAATGAAGGAGCTTCTGGTTTTAATGTCCACCTAATTAATCAATTCTCCTTTCTGTTTTGCTCTTTTTTTTCCCCGCTTTAATGAAATAATCATAACCAGTTGGTGGTTTAAATCTTTCCCTGCATCTAAAAGACCTCTTATCTGTTTTGTAACAAGCAACCCCCCATAAGGAAATGCTAAAAGAAAGTCAAGAACACTTTGCTGTCAGACACAATGTCTTTTCTTCTTGCCTAAACTCCTTAGTTTCCTGATTGGAATCGGTAGAATTCAAGTTATGTAGCACACTTAACAGCTGAGTTATCAAAATCGAGTTCAGAATTGTAGTTTACCATGTATAAGAATGTTAGAAGAACATTTATGTGTCTGGCCTTTGCATTCAGCTTACTGCATTCGCCTTGAAAATGATAATACTTAATATTGCTAAAGAAGAAAAAAATTGTGTAAGCTTGGCATCTGTTAGCTCAAGATTCAAATGTTCCTTGAATAATTCAATAACAAAATGTTTATCTGTAGCACCAATGATGTCAAATTTGAGTATTTAAGCAACAAAATTGTTATTTGTAACCATTTATTTTCAACCAAGAATGTCAAAATGCTTTTAAAATATTCATTCAGTAAAGCCTTACAGCATCCCTGTGAGATGTTATGCCCTACTTCATAGATACATAAAATGGGAAACCAACAGTTTAAGGATCTTGCCCAAGTAATAGAAAAGTCACATTGGAACCAACAACCTTCTCTTCAACCCCATTCTTTTAATCTCAACAGTGTCTCTATGAATCCCATGCAGAATACAGTATTGCTTTTTAAATGGCAGATGCAAATGTAAGCAACTGTACAGAAACAAAGCATAAAAAGAAATAGAGCAGCACAGATAGAATAGGAAAAGGTACTTTAGCTTGAATCAGTAATAATTCCCATATGCTGCCTGTTTGTGTCAATGCTTGTTGATGAGTGGGAATGTCAGTCTGAGGCTTATTAAATATTGAATTATCGTAGTACATCTCAGTGTACCGTATTTAGAGAAATGTCCAAATCCAGTATCTGTAATACTTATCTGTATTCAAAAGACCTCAGAACTGTTCATGTTTCAACAGACTACATGCAAATGCCATACAGGGCTTCAGTTATATGTTAAAGGACGTTGTACACTAGCCAAAGGATTCCCTTGCCCTTAAATATATCTTGAATAACATTATTTCTGAACATTCATTTAAGAGTCTTGAAAGGAGTAAAAAAACATATGAATAAAAGCTTTATAAAACTAATCTTGAACCCAAAACACAGAAATGTAGAGATGGAAAGATGCTCATGGTATGCTCTATTTCAATTTTTTGTACCCAGGAAGACTCAAATGCACTGAAACCATTCCCACCAAACATTTGCATGTCCTGCTTTTGAAGACACTTCATGTGTGAGATTTCTTATCAACCAGTAATGTGCTCAAAGGAATGATTTTCTTAATATTCAGTTATTTTCTCTTCCAGATTAGCATTTTCCTATAGAACTTCTCTAGCACTTAGCTTTTATTCAGCAGAATCACTTTTGTCCCATTTTGCTGTCTTTGATAGAGGAATGGATAAGAGGAGAAGGATGCCACCTCCATCCAGAGCAGTATGAATGAAGTTGTAAAATTCTCAAAAGAAGTAAATACTTCATGTAGACCTAGTCTTTGTAATACCGTGAACATCATGGAAGATAAAAGTTACCCTCCCAATAGACTCCTACTGAAGCCAGCTGGGATCTGGATCTTTTTGTGGTCCAGTAAAAATCAGTTCCTAGTTCTTCTTGCTTAGTGCCATGAGGTTCTGATCCTCACCTATTCAAATTTGAACTGATTAAATAAATTGTGTATGTGTCTATGGTATGCAGAAATGCCTAATTCCCAGAACCTTTACTGGTGGATTATATGAAGATCTTCAGGTTCCTTTTCCTATCAAATCCTTCAGATGTGATTCAGCATTGCCTTGAAAAGGAAAGTTTCCAAATAAAAACATAAAGAATGTGCAGCTGAAAGCTTAAAAAGGAAGAGGCATTAGAAGTACTGTAAATCATACTTCTTCATTAGTGAATCTGCATTGCAAGACATTTGTTAATTTTTCTTTTTTCTTTTTTTTTTCTTGCCAACTGTTTAAGACAGCTACATTAATTAATATCAGTCATTTAGGCTTTGCATATGACAAGCCAAGGTTAATCAGAGGAACCCCAACTATCTAATACCACTGCAACTAGATAAAAATAAAAATATATTATTATTCTTATTGAAGAGTAGAGCATTAGTCTGTTATCAGATTATATATCTGAGAATACAAATAGAAATACAAAAATAGACATTGTAATGCAGTTACCAACTTAATTCTGCTTATATAATTCAAAAAAATATTAAGACATTTTGAATATGGGAGTTAACAAGACTGTTTGGTATGTTTTACAGGGATTAAATACATTATATATTCTAAGATTAGGATCTCAGCATAATTTATCTCCAAAAAACAACAAAATAGATAATTTCAAGAGAAAAAAAAAAGGCACTATTTGCAGACAAAGAAATACCTCATCTTTTTTCCACTAGCCTATCAAGGAAGAAGTCATTGGGGCTTTTAAAACTTATCTAATACTGTTTTCCTGTTAACATTATCATCATTTTTTATATTATCCTTAATAATTTTAATTCCATCTGTTGCTGTTTAATATAAGACATCAAAATTCTGTATCTTTAGTCAAAATGACAGTCTGGCTAGTTGCTGTATGTCTAATTGAGCAATCCATGATCCAGGACTGAATGGATTGTTTCATCAGTTGTCTTACTTAAAAGTATGATTAGTCACACAGTCTTAAAAATAGGGGAAATGTAAGATCTTGCAAACAAAACTGAAGATTTATGTTATTTCAGAGTAAATTAATAACAAGAAGATTCAAGTACATTTTTTGAAGATCGATGCTAACGTTTGTTTGGTATAGTGAATTAGCAATATACTTTAAATGAAAAATTAGTTGTGCTTTCTGACACAGCTACTTCAGCAAAGAGAACTGAAGTTCATTGATGACCAAAACCTGATGATATATGGAAACTAGAGATGGAAACAACAATATAGAACAATACATATTTTGCAACAAATGAACTGCTCAAGGAATTTTTGAAAACTGTAGTTTTATAATATGGTGGTTACTGAAATGAAGCCAACTACAAAAAATTCTCATGTATTCCGCCTTGTGCTTAGATGTTTCTTCCCACCAGCTGGGGTTGCTGCCTTTGTTTTTTCAGATAGAACCAACGGTGACATTATGATGCAAATTGGATCAGGGAAATGACCTCCAAAAATGCAAAAGGACAGGAAAGTTGGATAGCATGTTCTTCAGCTAACTTTGAGAACAAAGCTGTTGTACAGTGTAGTTCTATGCCATTAACTAACTTTTTAGGTCTGTCAAGAAGCAGGCAATAAAATGACTAGAGAAAGAAAATAAGTAATCATTTTTTCCAGTTGCTTTCTCCCAGTCTCACAAATGACTTCACTGGCTTCAGGGGTATTGTCATCCGTTACCGTTAAGATAAAAATATTCCAAGGATTGATTTTTTCGTATATAAAAAAAAGCGAATAAGGAGAGTTTACAAATTACATCTTTTGATAATACCATCAAATTTCAAGAAAAGGAGACACAATGATGCCTTGCATTAGAGCCATTGATACAGCTGTTAGAAAACTGACAAGCTTTTAAGCACACAAACCTCTTACATCCAAAAGAGAAGAAATTTTGCAATACCACTTGAAAACAAAACAAAACAAACCTCTAAGCCTAAGTTACTTAAGTTAATCAAATTTAAGATCAGAGTAGCATATTGACAAGAGAAAAGGTAGTAAGCTTACTAGCCTCATGGTACAAAGAGTAAAAATAGGTGATCTTTGCTTGTGGGAGATAGAGGCATAATGAGGAACTGACTTCAAGAAAAACATGATGTGTAAAAAAAAACAACCTTTACTGAACATATGAGTTTTAATATCTAGTAGAACTCTAAATTTTACTTCCCAGGTTTACTTTTTGGAGCAATTTTTTTTAACTCTTGAGTTAAAAATGCCTCTTTAAGGGGCATAATTAACACAGCAGAGAATGATGACGTTTTACAGAATACCTTGAAGACTGCAGAAACAGTGGGATGAAACATAGAAGTAAAAGTGTAAAGTCATACATTCAGGGATTAATTTGTACTTCAAGGTGTGGCGCACCTCTTGGAAATAACAGAAAGGAAGAAAGAGCATAATGAACTCTTGATTAGAGTTTTCTCTATTGATTAGAGTTTTCTTTGAGCTGCTAACATGATACAGCTGTGAGAAAGGCAAAAGTAATCAGGAATATCAAGTGAGATACTTAATTTGAAAAAAAATGGTTGAGGGAGCCTCTTTCTGATCATGCAATGATTGATTGCAACTGAAATTGTGATGAAGGAGAATTAAGCTGTAATTCTTTGCAGAGAAGAAGCAAACTACTAATGATGGTATATGTTGCTATGGCTAAGGTGAGCAAAGTTGTGTATGTGTGTGCATCTCTCTCTTGGGAAGTCTTATACCTTGCAGTTGTTGTTACTTGGTTGTGGAAGTCCTAGGTAACAGTGCTATAGTTGGTATGAGACTGCAAAGTGCATGAGACTTTTCTTGTTTTGTACCCTGCCAATACAATGATGAGAAATGGAAATCACTGATGGTAACTTTATAGCATTTTTAAAGGCCTATCACCCAGCTAGGTATGGAAGGGTACTATGAGTTGTATCTCCTTAGGATAGTGATTTCCACCTTTTTCTGTTAATATACGCTACACACACGTGACTGGTTTCAGCTTAGAGCTCTGGTAACTTCTGTTAGAGAGTTGCATCTAAAGAGAAGCATTATTTTGGAGCTGAGAGGCCAAACCTAACCCTGCCCTTCTTGGTTTGTGTGACTGCTTTAGTAATTACAGCGTGGATGTTTTTATGTGTGATGTCAGATTTTCTAGAGAATGGCATGCTGCTGTTTAGTTCTTAAGTAAAAGCAAAGGTTTTAGTTGAACTTAGTAAAATTATTTCTGTTCAGTGGCACACTACAAAATGAAGTTCAGTTAATGGTGTCAGTTCCTGTACAGAAAAGAGCTAGCAATCAATTGGCTTTCATTTTGTAAGAATATTGCCTTAATTTTTAAAAGGAGATCAGATACCATTCAGTGACTATTCCTTTAATCTTCATGTGCTCTTTCTGTACCAGTGATACTTTAGCTTGTACATTTCAGTATTCTTTGTATCTTTGACAACGAATCCATACGTTTGACTATTTTCTGCCAGCACAACCGTTTATATTAGAGGAGAATTGTGTCTCAGCTGCTACAGCCAGCATGGTCAAAGCTTATGCTGGAACTCTGCCAAATTGCACTTTTGGCCTTAATAAAATAATAAACGGTTGCTTTGGGGCTTAATTGTTGGCATTAGCATTGTTGTGAATATCACCTTTATTCTCTATAGATGACTTAGACTGAGAATATTGTTACATCATGACTTCTCAATTTACCATTTCCTTTAGGATTACTCATCCTGACAGATCTGAGGAGATGGAAAATAATTTGATTCATCAATAAAGAAATCACAAGAGGTAAGTGAGGGAAATTTGGTGAGTTTCTCAGGTTCTGGTAGTGTGAATGGGCTAGAAAGTGAACAGTTTGCTGTAAAGCTAGTCACGTCTCTTCCAGAAATGGTAGTGGTCTGTTCTGCTTTGCAGAGTAGGAAATAATATGGAATTCAAGTATTTTACACAGATTGTCAACTGCAGCCAACTATTATTCTTGAGAAGCCAAAGCCTTAAACTAAATAATTTTAAGGTCAGCTATGAATCAATCAGGAATAACTCTCAGTCGTAAATCTAGCTGAAGGGCACGAGAAGCTAGCTGCTGACAAAAGAGCAAGTATGACTATAGGCATCAAGTAACCTTGAGCCGTTCCAGAATCCAGAAAAATATTTGCTGAGGTCTGAATTTGGAAAGAAAGTAATAATTCCATATAAGTAATAAGGTTTAGTTCCAAATCAAGCCTGGAGAAATTTTAGGAAACATGCTAGCTCTTACAGGTTAAAAAAAAAAAAAAAAAAAAATTTCAGGGTGTGTGCTACTTTATAGAACAGAAAACTGTAACACTTGGAAGCTAGTAGTTAGCCAGAGCAGATGATAGGGAATTAGGCTATTAATCTGCTTAACAAGGACATATGCCAAAGTAGTTTAAATTGTGCTGGTTTGTAATTCTGCTCTTATATAAGAGGAATTCAAATTTAGCAAGACATGCAGGGGTGAAAAAGAGTATGAGCATACAAGTTCATTTCAAGTCCAAATGCAGTAACTGCCCTATTTCAGTGTTTTAGCCATTAATATACAGGCTTATGGTCCCATGTGAGCTGGGTTTACACCAGCTGGTATATACAGTATATTTGATTGGTGTGCAAACCTACATATGTCAAAAGTTACTCCATCTGGTTTTCTTTTTTTATTGTCTGATCTTTTACTGGCACAATAATCATGAGTCTGCTGTTACCATTTTATAAAAATACTTGTAGTCTGAATTTATTTTATATTTTTTAAATAAATTAAACATTTTTGCAGCACACTGACTTTCATTTTGAATAGCAGGAAAACAATTGTGCTGTGGACATGCTAGAACTTTTGCTCCTCTGATGCTCTTTTACTGTAGAACAGGAGATTCTCAGAGGCTTACTAACGTTTGAAATTGCAGGTTGATGTTATTTGGCCTTGGAACATCTATTAAAGAATATAAGAGTAAACTGTGGATGAAAGCAGAACAGGGAATTAATATTTCATTTGTGAAGTATGTCTTATGTGAAAACCTTTTCAGATAAAAGGTCATGATCCTGTTCTTGCTTGACTGATACTTTACTATTTTGAAGGGAAGATTTTTATTTTTAATTAGAGTAGAAAATGGTAGTACCAACATTGCACTAGATCTTCTTTTCTATCATTTACCTACATATCTTCAGAGTGGTAATAGTTTCACAGTAGCAGAAATGTTCGTGTTTTGCTCCTTTGTCTACAGCAATGAAAGTTACTTGCTTTTCAGGTAAAACGTGATTTAATCGGGACAGTGAATGTCTGTGCAGCTAAATGCAGATACAACTGTATGCAATGCAGGTGTTCTGTGTATGTTTAATATTGTTAGCATGAATGACATCAGCAAGCTGAATGAAAGCTAAGGGTATATGTGAAGTTCATAGCTGAGTTGACAGCATATGTTATTTTGTATTCAATACTATTATTTCCTGTAATAGCTATACTAAACTAGTACATGCGTTGCAACACCTGCACAATCATGCTTTTATTTTGCTGCATAGGCATACATAGAATGATAAATGATTATTACAATTCATCACCAGTTTGGATTAAGCTGTTGAGTGGGTACTGGATAGCTAGCCAGCTGTCTGGAGGAGATAAACCAACGAATTTAGCTGCCCTTGCGTTACTTTGCACCAGAGATGAAGCCTGCAATTTTTTTATACGTTTCTGAGGCTAGTATGTTCACAGGAGTCAACCCCAAGACATTTTCTCCAAACTTGCTGTCAATTGACTGGTAGTCTGTAAAATGCATTATTACAGCATGGTAAATAATGCTGAACCAGCTGCTGAATGGTGAGAGTCTTGTCTGGATATGAGGAAAATACTATCTTCTGACAGCTGTATGCATAATCGCCGGGGGGAAAAAGGTTGTACTGAAAATAGTTTAGGTCAGATTGCTCTGTATGATGCAAGCACTGCCATCTCGTGGGTAATTCGAGGATGTGGAGAATTCTGGGTTATTTATTTATTTTAGAAATATACATTTTATATTAATATTTACAGAAAGAAAATGTTAGTGTGGTTATAGGCAAAGAAAAAATGTGAAAATAACAATTTCCAAAGATAGAGCATGAAATGCATGTTGGTTATTTAGCTAATCATGTGTTTGTATCATGTTATACAGCTTAGTTGTGTCTTCCTCTTGTTGCCTTTTGTAAGCAGAGGAACATGTTTGCTACCGATGACATTTAACAGTAACAAAAGGGAATCTTAAATCTCTCATTTGCTGGAGTGCAATTATTTGTCTGTCAGCACTAAAAATAAGGGAGTGGAGGGGAGGAGAAAACCCTTGGTGTCTTAAAGATTCCTTCTAGAACAGATTGCTTGACTATTATATCATTGCATTTCCATCACTGAGGAGTAGTTTGTGAGCTATTACTGCCATGCTTAATAACAGTCCTGTTGTGGACTAGGCTGGTTCAAAACAAATTGTTGGATATTCCCTGAGATCTAGAAAGAATTACGAGATGTGATCGCGCACGGCCGTAGGAATCTCTAGCTCACAAATTTCAGTTAAGCAGCTGTGCAGCTCTATCTAGCCATCAACTATGCTAGACATATCAACATAACTTGCTAAAACTCATTAATCTAGACCTATTTCTTTGTGCAACTCAGAAAAATAACACTTGGAAGATGTCAGGTGACTTCTTGTGGCTTTTATTATTGTTTGTGCAAATATGCTGGTCCTAGCTGAGAGTAATGAGCTGTAATAGGTGGTCTCTACACATATGATGCATAGTAACCACAGAGTTTACATTTAGATCAGGCTAGACGGAAGAAGGAAGGTAAAAAGGACATTTTCCTTTCCATTAGAGACGGGAATAAGTACCACACAGTATCATATGGTAAGATTCTTGGAGGTAGGAATTGTACCTCCTTTTTCCTATTACACATTCATCTTCATGGTTTTACATATTGCAAGCTGTTTACAAAGGCAGCAAACAAATAAAACCTGTGATTTGCTCCTTATATAGTTCTCATATCTCCTACAGCAAGCTAAGTGAACAACTGTGGACATAGTAGTTAAGCATTGTTATGGGAAAGAAAAAGAAATGTTACTGATTTATACCATTGAGGAAGGGGCTGTGTGACAAGGTGAAGCTCTTCATGAGAACTGAGAAGTGGCTTGTAGTCATTAGATTAGAGCTATTTTGCAGGTTCAAGCCAAGACAAGCGTGTTGTCTTGCAATGTTTTGTTAATAATACATGCCTAAATATAATAACGAATATGAATGTGAAGAATGGGAACCATGAACTTCAGACATCTTAAGTACTAATACTTTACTGCAGGCGTCAGGTACTTCAGTGCATTTCTTTTGAATGTGTCAGAATGTTTAGTTGGAACCCAGGCAGGGAAACAGAACAAAAAGCTTGGGGTGAACTAAAGGATAGTCGTGAAGAGTAAGGTAGAACTGGGGGCAGAAACATCTTAGCCCCCCAAATTTGAACTATCTGGGAAGAAATAAGCCTGGAACCTTAAAAAAAAAAAAAAAAAAAAAAAAAATTTTTTGGTCTTGCTTATGGTTTGTTCCTGCTCTTTCTCATGAAACGTGTCTTTTCTTTTTGAAAAAGAAAAAGCTAGCATGGATCCCTGTATTCAATTTCGGTCACAGTTTTCCCCTCATGAACTTGTAGTCCAGTCAAGTCAGATCTGTACCGATCACCTGCTGTTGATATTCTGGGTATGTCTTATGTCTGGTCCCTATGCCCAGACTTTACAAAGCAACCAGTGAAGGGAGAGGCACCCTCGTTTGGCTGTGAGTATCTGCAGAGAGAGATTTCACAACAGCTACTACATACATGCTACATACTTGGTTCCACAGTACTTTTTCCTGTTAATTTCTTTGTGTGGGTAATCTCTGAGAATGAAAGAATTGAAAGCTACTCCTTGGAAGGATAGAAATGCAGCTCTGAAGTCCATCTTGAAAAGGAGAAGGGGGAAAAAAAAAAAAAAAGACTGACAGCTGAAGCTAGCAAGCATGGGGGCTCACCCTTGCAGTCTGTTTGCTCCTTGATAATTTTTCTCTGATGGAAACCAAAGGTTGGGTAGATATTGCAAAAAAATGCATAAAGCGCGGTAGGTCCTTTTGAATGAAGTGTAAAGGCAGTGGCATAATGTAAATGTAAAAGGCAGTGACTTCTGCAACAAAGCTAGAGGTATGTTGCCTGAGAAAGATCTCTGTGTGCCTTCTTTCTGTTCTCAAAGGAAACATCGACTGTGTGCTTTTAAAAACATACAAAGGCTCTGACAGACATGTTCTGTCAGTTTTACCTCTGGTGCTTTAAGCTGCTACCTCCCCATCTATCTTTGTGTCTGCGGAAGGTTACCTCTCCTGTCAGCTCTTCAGCTCCCTCTGTTCCCTACCGAAGGTACTAGCTGTGTCTTTGCTGGTGAGCTAATCAACTGCAGCAGGCTCTGAATTGCAACACTTAAGTAGTTTCACAGATTTGCTCCTCTTGATTGTTAT
This sequence comes from Cygnus olor, assembly GCF_009769625.2. NCBI lineage: Eukaryota > Metazoa > Chordata > Aves > Anseriformes > Anatidae > Cygnus > Cygnus olor. The sequence goes on from NC_049172.1 coordinate 33,835,481, forward strand.
GGGGGAATATCTTATAGACAGGAAGATGGTAGGTGATGGTAACTGTTTAATCAAGTGCACTCCAGTTCAAAAGATCATAAACTAAAAGGCGTGATGACCTGCAATTGATTTTCAGCTGTAAATAGGGAAGTACTCCATAAATCCCAAACTCTTTCCAGCCCATCAGAAGTGGGTTTTGTGGTTTAGTTTTGTGGTTAAGTAGCTCTTTGAACCTCTAAGAGAAAATACATCTGGAAGAAACAAACACAATTGAAAGTAAAAAAACAAAGACCCAAATGTATTAAATAAACAACCAGCTGGTTCCTAGGTGATGTATTGTGGTTAGCAGCCAGAAATTACAATTTACATTAAAGTTTTGCAAGTGCCCTTGGATGAATGTGGAACAAGTGAAATAATAAAATTAGAAAAGCTGCAGTTGCAAGGATTTAAGAATCTCTTGCAAATACTGCAGAGAAAGCAGCAATAAAACAAGAATGTTGATGCTAGAGCATGATCAGCACAACCACTGACATTTGACAAATCATAAGATGTGTTGTCCTTGCTAAAAGGCAAATGAGATAATTATGAAAACACGGGTACATTAACAAAACTCAGAAGACTTGCAAGGTAACTGTCTGGGGTTGCTTTTTAAAAAAGTCCTAATTTTAGACCACTTACTTGTGGCAATGCCATATCATAAAGACACTAGTATCAGCAATCGTGTGTACCAATTTGCAAAGAGTTGAAATAAAAGTAATTCTATTTTTTAGAATTTTTATAACCCTGTTGGTTGCCTGAGAAGCTATTCAGATCTTTTAGTCAAGGTAGCTAATACAAGGTCATCTCTTTGCTTTAAAATAAATCTATTCCATCCTCTTTCTCAATTGATATTTTCTATGCTTTCAAGTTGTTTTCCCAGAGGAAAGAAAACAAACCACTTTGACTGGATACTGACTGACATCTAAACAAAACTGCAGCACAGAAGAGGTCTCCTGTGTTCAGTACTAGCAGCAAAGTTTAGAATTCTATGAAGTTTATATTTTAAAACTAGATGTATCATCTTTATTGTTAAACAGCTCCAGTTGTTTACAAATACGATTCACTTATTTACATGTAGTGAAGTCAATGGGTGATCTCTTCCAATTGAGAACAGCTGGGTGTTCTGTGCTGTGGAGGAAGGCTGTTTGCTTAGACTTACTTTAAAAATTGTAATGATACTCAGTTGTCACTCCACATATTATGATGCTTAAATGCTAAGGACCAGATTTTGCTGTTTAAAATTCTGTGTCTTACTAGGTTCTGTTTAGCTGCTGACTTTGGGAAGAGCCTAGCAATGCATTGAATCAGGGGCTTGAAATCTGTATAGTGATTTGTATGTCCAGGCTGGGAAGCAGAGAGATACGAAGCAAATTAGAATCATGGAATAACGTTAGATTGAGAGAGTCGTCTGGAGGTCATTTGGTCCCACCTTCCACTCAGTGCAAGGCCTGCTTTGGAGCTAGACCAGGCTTGGTCGTGATCACGTAGCAGAGAATTACACGGCCATAATTAGAATCCTGACATTCCTTTGATGTAAAGCTGCTAAACAAGTCGCCAGAGTCTGTTTCACGTACTCCATCTGTGAGGCAGAGAGAATTTTTTGTAAATAGCTGCAAAGTATTTTGATCTCTGAGTAAAATCAAAGCACTGGGCAGGAGTGATTTACTTTGGTACTAGGGTAAAATGATTTCTTTTCTTCTGTTATTGAAGATGTGGAGAAAAAAAAAAGAACTCTTACATTTCCTGTCAATATCAGTGAGGATTACAGGAAATGCTAATACGCTTTTCCTTGAGTAAATAGGTCAAATTTGCCTTTTCTATATTCTTGCGATTTAGAGGTTGAATTGCACTTTTTTGTTGTTTTGTCGCTTAGGGGAAATGCTGTGTTTGTGACTGCAAAACTTCTGAAAGCTTCTATTTCTATTCACTTATGAAACTATTCACATCAGGGAGAGTGCAAATACGATCTCATGACATTATTTATAAGAACTGAAACAAAAAGGTCATAATCTAACCATGCTGATTTCAGTCTTCTCCCTGAACAGTGATGAATAAATAAGGAGACTTGAATAGTGCATGTTAGTGACAGTGGTTGAACAGGCAGCTAAATCCAAACAATCCCCGCACAGAAAGCAGAGTTGCATATACAGAGTGGGCAAATTGTTTCAGATTTATAAGTTTATATAGCACTGCTAAGACAATGTTTAAGTCTTCTACATGTAATTAAATTAATCCTCCAAAATGCTATCCGAAAACCCTTCTTGTATTACTAGCCCTTGGTCCTATTGCAGATGTGAGGAAATCCACGGAAAGTAATTTGACTAAGAACATAATGTACACATCAGTCAGCAACAAGATCTTGTTATACCCTCTGCCGCATTCTTACCTGCATTTTGCTCTTTCCAGAGGAGATTCACAGAGCAAGCCTTGGGCAGGCACATCAACTGACCTATATTATATCATGGTTAGGACTGAAACAGCTAGAACAGATGTTAAGGATTTTGAATAGCGAAGTCAGGGCAAAGGATACTAGAAGGAATGATGGGACCACCTTTAATATCTTCTACTTTCTTTCCCTTGTCTGGACTTTTGTTTTAATGCAACTTCTTACAATACTGTTATGCAGAAGTAAATTGAAATCCCCAAATATTCCATGAAATAAATTTCAAAAATTCCATTTCCTATTTTTCCTTTGATTTTTTTAAATGCATGTGTAAGATGTTTATAAGCTGTACCCAATCATCCATATCCATGATGTTTCTGGATAACAGCTCACTTTACCTCCTACACAGTAAATGGTTTAATTCCATTATTTAGCCAGTAACTGGAGCTGGGTTTACTGATAACAATCACAAGGATTTTATTTGTATTTATTAAGGTGGTATCATATTTGCTTTCCCCTTTCCCACCCTCTCCTATAGTTTAGGTCTTAGGTATATATGGTCACATTTTAAAGTCCTCTCTTACCTACAATGCATTACATGTCTATACTACTTGATGACTTGCCAGTTCTCTTCTCAACTTGCCTCATAGAAGACATTTTTGTAAAGCAGTGCAGTATCTCAACCATTAGATGTGCCTCATTAATTTCAGCAGCCCTTTCATTTATTAAAAGTCCTTCGTTGTCTTCAGTTTTATTCTTTTCATGATTTGTTATAACCCATCCAATTTTCTCTGATTTGACTGCACTAATTCATTTTGTGTTTTGGCTGCCCTTCTCTTTGCTGCAGTCACACACTCTGGATATTTGTGTTCTGTCGCTTCTATTGCTCCATTTTCTTTTAGTCTTCGATGCACAATTAGTCCCTGATTGCATCTGATTCCTCGTATTCTTTTCCAGAAATGTATCTATACAGCTGATAATACCCCTGCTTGCAAAGGAATATTCACAAAACATTCCATTTCATCATTTGTATAACTTAAATGAGAAGTTACAGAAATGATGTTTTTTAACAAGTCAGTGAGAGTCGGTAATTCAAATGGTTAGCACTCAGTAGAGGTTACTCTAGTCAGATTGAATAGAGGTTACTGATATCAGTGGTCTGTGTTTAAAACTCAAATCAAGTGAGTATTCTTATACTTGACTAGACATGTCATAAATAATCTGTTAAGCATGGGTCTGTGTTTTTTCCTTGAAATGCATCCCAATATACTTGCCTTTTTTAATAATAACTTGCTGCATTTTGTGCCAGGTGTTAAATTAGGTAAACTTTACATTTTCTGATGCTGAACAGCTGTTTTTTATCACTGTATGCTATTGAAATGTAGATGGTATTAACAGAGCAGATGGACAGCTACTCTGCAATAAGTGCTTGTCTCAGTAAAGGACAAAAGGTCAAGAATCTGCCATATTCCTTTTGTGTGTTTTATCATTTAGGAGAGCAGTTTATACTCCACCTGGAGTTTAATAGGAGACCAAGACTCCCTGCCTATGGGGAGAATTAGTTTTTCCTTCAGATGAACTATTTATGCTGTGATAACTATTGGAGCTGGGAACAGTTAGTTGCCAGCTGATCCTAAAACCTGACAGGAGTTGCGGGTTGACTTCCACAAATTGTCAGAACAACTGCTTATCATCAGACACTTATTGCCAAGCCTCTATCAGCTGAATCCTAGCGAATCTGTCTCCGGTATTCTATTTTTTTCCATAGTTTCCTTCCTTCTTCCTTCATCCCATTTCTCTACTTCATCTTCTCCTTCATTTCTCTTATCTATTCGTTATAAGTAGTGTGCTATGACCAGACAAGCAGATTGTAACGTTTCTCTAGCCACAGAAGTGTAGTGACTGGCTGGAGGATCTCAGTTTGTTCTTGCAGTTAGTGAGTTTCCAAACCAAGTAGATAATTACTATTCCACAGGCATGCTCCCTCTCCAGACCACTCCAAGTGTTATATCTGTCAGTGCCAAGGTGTAAGTCAGGCCTGTGTGATGATAGGAGAGATGTGATTGTTTTTTACATGGTAAAATTTAAAATTTGTCATATCTGTTCTGTGGGCAGGGTCATGTAAGACATGGTGGGGAGGGACTAAACCACAGCAAAACTGAAAGGCGAGGAACTGTCCCAGGCATGCTAGTCAACATCAACTCAGGAAAAACTATCTTGGAAAGCTGGTAAGCTTGAGGGAGTTGGTAACACAAGGAACACCATTAATAGAGCAGTTTATTGCAATACAGAGAATAGCAAGATCCTCATAGCGATCTACATAACATTGATGTTTACTCTGATTAGACACTTGGAATACCTTTGAACCGGTCTACTAGATTTGTTTTAACATCTCTGTGCCTTTTTGCTTTCCAAGAGGATTGCGCTTAATGGACAAGGTCTTGGAGTTAGAGTTTAGGAAACTCCATGATGACAAATAGCCATTTGAAAGGGTTGACATGACTTTTTTTTTCCCTTCCTCAAAATTTGAATTGTTTGCATGTTTGAAGAGTGAAATAGGTTGCGTATAAATTAGCAGAACAGGTGAAAAAGTGAGCCCCTTCATGTTCTAGCTAAATAAACATGTTTAAGCTTAGGCTTCCTCTTGTTTCACTTCTCAAAACTTACAGTTAAAAGGGACACTGTCAGCACTAATTTACTATTTTAATGGAATGTGTTTTTAGCATTCCTGCCCTGTAAACAGTCAGTTTATTTTTTTCTTTGTGTATGGCAATTCAAAGGCCAGAGGTAGTTATAAGCAAATATCCCAGGATAGGGGATTTAATTGCATGTTAAATACCTGCTGGAGATCCACAAGTCTGCCCCGTGCATCATTCAGCTGTTACCAGAGGTTAAAGGAACATAAGAGATGGGACTATGAGAGACTTTTCCATAGGGTGTCCTTTCTAAATAGGTTCAGTTTATGTTCCTAGTATTTTTACAGGAAAGGCTGCAAGATCTCAGAAACTACTGAATTCAGTAAAGGCTTGTGTTGCTGTCTCCTTACACCATTGTCTATTAATGAGTGGGAGGCTGGGAAGAGATGGCTGGAGTATAGAGCAGATTGGAATCATCTAACTGTGGGCATTCAAGTAGGGAAGTATCTCTCAGATCCCAAACTTCTCACTACACGACAAATATGATACCAAAAAAATGTGATTGCTTTGTGGATTCCTCTGTGATGACTTATCTTCATTCTCACCCATAAGTCATAAAATATTATTGAATATCGAATATTTGCCCTAAAGAAAAGACCAAGAGACTTGAATAAAGATGAAAGAAATGTTGTTCTACAACTATTTTATTTCTACTTATAAGAACAGACATTATATTATTATTCCTTAAAACTAAGATGCAACTTTCTATTATACTTAATACATTTAAAAATTAAATTTTTAAAATTAAAATACCTAGTAAATTTAATTAATTAATAATAAATCCTGTAGGGATTAAAATCCCTATAGGAAATTTCTTTATAGTACAAGGTTATATAAATAGCCTGGGTTAGTAAAACTGATCTTTGAATTTGTGTGAAATATTTTATTATTCAAGTGTGCTTGTGCAGTTGTTATACTCAAACTAGTTTAAATTAATCCAGTTACTGACTGATATCTTTTATAAGAAGGGAACAGCTTTCTTACATCTATGGAAGGTAAGCTTTTATATTTTTCCTGATGTAGTGCAATTCTCTTTTCCTTTCCCCAGAACACTGTTAAATTTTGATCTCTATTACTGGTCTCATGTTGATATTGTCAGTTATACCTTGGACAGCTAAACTCTCAGGAGGAAGCCCAGGGAGAGGGAAGCTGGAAACACTTCAGTGGCAAGCTGTGCAGGTCAGACTGTTGCAAGAAGTGATACTAGAGGTGGTAAGTTGAATTAGTTGGCAAAGATTACAAAAGGGGGTAAAACATGCGTAAGAATTCAATGAGCTACATAGATATGGTTTGTGTGTGTTCATATCAAATGCAGATCACAACCATTTGCCGTGGAGCAGGCAATGATCAGTCTGCTCCAATATATATGTCTTAAGAACAAGCTCTTGCTGGAGCTGCGCTGGGATATTAGTTAATTATTATTATAGCAAAAAATAGTTATTTGACTTACCGTTTGGCAGGGGTATGCAACAGGTTATATATCTACGTTCTTTTCAACTGCTACACTGTCTTTAAGAACACTGGAGAACAGATATACTTCTGGTACATTTTCATTGGACTGGATCCTAAGTCTGCCATAAAGGAATGTCAACAGTGGAGCTTCAGTAGGAAGCTCCTCCTGTTGTACTTGTTTTCTTGGAGTTTCCCTAGTGAAACAATGAGTTGGGTTACTTTAAACAGAGCATGAACTGTATTATTATTAATAAATAAATGATACTTTCATATTTAAAAGTCAAGCTTTATTTTAAACCTCTTTCAAATAATGCTATCCTACAGAAGAATCTAGAAGATGATTATGACTTTTTAAATTGTCTGGTATCAATAAGGTTTTGAAAATTCATGCTTCTCAATTATTCAGTATTCATGACATTCACAAAGTTGATTTGCTCAGTGGCAATTACTCAGTGATACCACAAAAGATCTAAATCATTCAACCTGGAGTAGTAGTGTGATCTTCTAATTGCTACCTCTGTTCTATAAATGTAAATCCTTTGCTTATGTTCACCAACTGTATATTGTAAGAAGCATACACATGCATATAATTTTCTGTTTTTTTCCCTTTTGTTTATATTTTATGCAAAACTGAAGGTTACTGAAAGGAGAGGGGTTTTCAAGTGCACAAAATCAGAGTTTGATGCCTAAGTGTCACTAAAAGTATAGCACTGAAAACTTTTTTTCCTCCCTTAAATTTCCGTAACAAAACCTAAATAACAGTTAAAATCAGGAGAGACCTGCACTTTATAGCTAATCAGACCTGTTGTTCCAAATCACGTTTTTATCATTGCCGAGTTATTTGTATGCACATTCCTGAGCAGATGGATGTTGATTGCTCTTATGTGATGTTTATCACTCCAAATACTGTTGTTATGGTGTTCTACACTATCCTTTAGTTGAGGTCAGAATTTGAATGAATGTCAAAAAGGTTGTTGTTTTTGTTTGTAATCCACCTACTTTGTAAAGGATAGAAACTTTGGTCATTAGGCCCACTTCATATAGGAGAAGGCCTTCTTCAAAAACAACAAAAACCAAGCAAGCAACCCAAACCCAAACAAATTAGAAGCTTTTAATAAGGAATTGTTGCTAATAGTTTCTGTGCTTTCCTTAGAGAATGGATGGGAAAGCTTACTATGGCATTCTGAAAAAGGTGGCGTGAATGTGAAATAGAGAGGAGGGAGTGAATGGTTGAAGATTTATTTAGGTACGTCTGAGCCTTGCTTGTGTTATACAAGCCATCACTTAAAAATGCGTTGGTTCTATGGAAGGTGGAAAATGTGTCACCATTTTTTAAAAAGGATTTTGGATTGGGAATATTCCTGACTGGTAAGTCTAATGTCTCTGTGGGGTAGTGAAGCCGTAGATAAAGATAATATATTCAGGAAGAGCCACTGTAACTTCTGCAGGGGGATCGTGTCTCACAACTCTGTTGTAGTTCCCTGAAGGAATCACTGTTGTGTGCTTGACAAGGGTGATGTAATTCATGTTGACTTTAAAAGGTCGTCAGAAATACACCTCCCTTCCCGCCCCTCCCCCCCCCCCCCAATACTTAAAGGAAATCAAAACACCACAGGATAAAAGGAAAGGCCTTCATACAGATTTGTCACAGTTGAAAAGACAGAAAGCAGCAGATAGGAACAAATGCCTGGTTTTCTCAGTGTAGGTTTTTCACCATGTTATTCAATGTCAGCAATCTAGGGAACAGTAAAGGGGAAGGTGGCAATGTTTGCTGATGGCATTAAGCTGTGCAGAGCAGTAAAAACTAAAGCTTACTGCAAAGAGCCGAAGAAGGGTGTTGTCACATTGGTTGCGTAAGAAATAATGAAGTTCACTGCAGTGAAAGGTAAAACAACACAGATGAAGAAAATGATTCTTAACTACTTATATATGTGATGAAGGCTTCTGAATTAGCTATTGCCAGTCAGGAAAGAGATACTGTAGATATGGGTAGTTCTATGAAAATGTCAGCTCAGTGCTCTGTGGTGATTACAAAAATAGCAGGTAGGTGTTAGGAATGATTAACATGGAACGTGAACAAAACAAATACCATAACTGCTCTGATACAGTAAGTCAAGAGCAAAAACACTAGCAAGGAAGATCAAAATTGCAGAACGACTTCCACATGAGAAGTGACTGTAAACCTGATTCTCCAGTCTGTGAAAGAGTTCTCTGGGGGGCTATAATAGGGCCTATAAAGTGTTGAATGATGTTGAAACTACAAATAGGGTGCAATTGGTCATTGTCTTTTCCAGTCTGTGAAAGAAGGGCATCGAATGAAACTATCAGGAGTTTCAAAACAAAACGAAAAAAGTTGTCTCATAGTGTACCCCTGAACTGTGGAGTTCACTGTCAAAGAACGTTGTAGGTGCCAAAAGGTTTGCACAGGTTCAGAGTCATGGAAGAGAAGCTCATTAAACACAGCTATAACACTTACATATAAAGGAGTTAATTCTTCAAACCACAGGCTGCTGGAAGCTGGAGGAGTACGGGGAATATATAACTGCATACTTGTGCTGTTAACACTCTTCTGTAAGCATCTACTATTATACTGCTACAGAAGACAATAAACTGTCTGTTTCTATGATCTCAGATATTGAAGCTTGCAGAATAATTTTTTGTAAGCTGCTAATTTGTGTTTGTACAGTATATAACGAGCTAGAACCTAAGCAAGCCCTTCTGTGTAAACTAGCATTTGGTGACATTAAGCTAGAGAAACACACAGATGCTGTATTGCGGGACATGGACAAACAAGAACATGACACAGTACGATACAGAAGATGTGTCAGAATGGTGAGACTGTAACTTAAGGTCAATTTCCTGCAGTCTCTGAGGTCTAATTCTCAGTTAAAGTATTTTACTGGCATTGACAGGGACTTGCTTGGGCTAAAATTAAGCTCAGAGGTGTTAAAGCAGGAAAGGAAAGGAAGGGAAGATTTGTCTCCTAGCCTGGTAAGCCTATATAATTCTTTTGTCAGTGCAGTTTTCTACTTCAAGTGACAGAATCTTTAAGCATTATGGTTGCTGAATGGTACAAATGTGGGGATCTGCTCTGAGAGACAGGGAGCAGAAAATTATTGTGAGAAGCATGTTCCTGAGGAGGTATAGCCTGTAGAATAGCAGAACAGGAAAACAAACCTATTGCCTGCTACCACCAAGACTATCTAGAGGACGTGCAAGCTTTGTTGATTCTGTGCCATTTGAAGCTACCAACATATTGTTCCAGAGGGAAAAATGACTTCTTCCACAGACAGAATGAATCTGACCATTTTTGGAGGAATTGATTGTTCCGTGGAATTGATCTGGTATCAACCATAATGTTGATGTTATTATATTTTACTGCTTTAAAAGTTCTGCATGTGGAAAGTTTCTTGGATACCAGTAGTTTTGTCAATTCTACATAGAGGACAAAGGCAGATGAAGTTGCCTTAGATGATACTTCTAATTACAGATATACATATTTTTTTCTGTCGTCTTCCTATTCTGGCCAGGTAGTGGGAGATAACTTGTCATTTTACAACTGTTTCTTTCCTGGGAATCTCAAAGGTAATTTTGACATGACTTTGGATAGCTGTTTTTTTTTTTTCCCACCTGGGAATGCTCCATTCCTTCCCTTAGGTGTCACTATTTATCGCTGCTAGACTTCCACAGGCTCCAAATTTGGCTGAATGGCACAGTTTTCCTCTATACTTCAGGCTTCTTGGCACGTGTAGTGTGTATAGCCTGCTCTGCCAGTCTGTGCTGCCTCACATACTTGTCTCCCTCCTACATCAGAGAATAGCAGTGACAGCCTGTGTAAGGCTGTTACCAGAGATCTATATTAGTGCAATGTTATAAAAGATACCTTGCCAGTAATTTCTCAGGGAGGATTGTCTTAAAATGGGGCTGAAAGTTGTATATACTTATTTTCTTAAAAAAGTGATATTGCTAGTAAGCATGAAATTCCTCAGAAAGCTAATCTGAGTGCCTTTTGAGGGTTTTTTTAATGCTTTTTTCTTTAGTTTTACTTCAGAAACGTGTAGATTCTGACTTCTTTTTCTCTTCCCTTTCACATCCATATTTCTTGAGGGAGGGAAAGGAGGAGATAGGTTTATGTCTATTACTGATGGCCAAAATATTGTTGCCCGTACCTGCCGTTTCCCTAAGAATCCATTCATCTTGACACATTGATGTGATGGGTTGGATCATAGTACTGACTTCTAAACAAGCCCCTGATTTTTCCTTTTTTATACAACTACTGTATACTCACATGCAACTTCAGAACTTGTAAAACTGCAAAGAGGAGGGAGTTATTTTACCTGCCACGATCTGTCTATTCCTACAATGAATATCTAAAGCTGTCACACAGGAACATTTGGTTATTTGCAGTTACATTCACTGGACCTCACTCACTGTGATAAAAGTTGGACTCCTGTGCAAAATCCTTGCTTGCTGCCTTTGTAGCACACAGAGCGGTGTCTGCTGCCATGTCCACAGGAGGGTGCTTTCTTGGTAGAGGGGAGTTTTAAATATTTCCTGGGGCCCTGCCAGGAGATGTGGTCCCCACAAGGTGTTGCACGTGCTCCCTGTGGCACAGCCCCTTCAGCCAGCGTTACCCATTCTTGTGGCTGGCGCTGGCTCTCTGCAGTTCACAAAGGCGTAGGGAGGTTTCATCTAGTTTCTTGCAGTTCCAGTACCAGAATTTTTCCCAGTAAGTTTATGCTTGCAGAACCTTCATTGTTCAGACAGGAAGCACAAAAATCTAACAATGTTACTGCAAAAGCTGAACTACCACATAAAACAAACCTACAATATTAAAAATATTGTAAAAATAAACCTAAAATAAAAACCAAAAAATAAACCTACAATATTAAATACTTACAAATTTAAAAATATAACTGCAAAAAAGGTGATGAAGGACAAGAAGTAAATGTTGTAAAAAAAAAAAAAAAAAGTTGTTATAATTTAGATGATCGTTTTGGTTGTTTGTTTGTTTGATGTGAAGGTATTAAAGAGAATTTCAGTCAGGGTGAAATCTTTTGTTTTTAATCCAAGAATGACCTAGAGCTGTGGCGGAACGAGGTAAACCAGACTGGCTAGTGGATTACCCAGGGAAAACTCTGCTATTTTTAACCATGCAAATAGCTAGTCATCTGTTTTGAAATAAAGAGGATTACTTTTGCTTGATAGCTCTGTGTTGTGTTTTCGCTGTGCCCGGAGTATGAACTCTGCAGTTACCAAAGATAGAAAAAAAAAAATGGCTGTAGATCACGTCACGCTTTAGCCCTAGGAAGAAAATGCAATGGTCATTTACAGTGTCTAATCTAGGTTTTGACAGTTGTGTGCATGCTAGGTCACTGGTGACTGTATAAGCAAGAAATGCAGCATGGAGATGTGCATTTCTTATATGGGAACTTTTATCTTCAGCAAATGGAAAATAACAAAATCCATTTTGCTTTCCACAGGCAGAGTTTTTATTTATTTCACCAATAACTAAATCAAAGAGCCATCTGCATCTCCTGTGGGGTTCAACTCTCTCAGCTAGTTTCTCCAGGAGCTGGCAAGAATATACATATACAAGAAGTACAGAAGCAGAATGATGAGCACTATTTCTTTTAAATGACAAAAGGATTTTTTTTTTTCCTCTCGTTGCTAAGCTATGTTTCTTGTTATAACTACCCTAACAATGCTGTTTTAGAAGACTTGTTGATTTGGCAAATTAATATTTCTAACAGTTATATATGGCAAAGAGCAAATTCTGCTCCTACTTGAGCAAGCTGAAAGGACTGCAAATACATGCAGAAAACTATCTGCAAACAGGGTGGCCCTCCTTCTTCATTTGCAAAGTACTAGTCAGCCTCCTCTTGGTATCAATAAAACTTACAATGCTATTGTGTGAGGAGGTACTCAGCTTAGCGGGGGTATTGGGAAGAATTTTTTGTAATTTCAACCGAAAGGAAAATAAAGTTCTGTTACAGTATTTATATAATAAAGTTCAGGAACATGAGAGTTATCGTGTGGAATTCAGGTTTTTATTTCATACTTAAGCTCTCTTTCTGATACTTTTCAAGAGGGATCCTAATAATACAGTGTTGTTTTTGCAGAGCAGAGGATACTGAATAAAAGCTTTCTAATTGCAGACGGCAAGCCTAAGTCTATTGCAAGCAGAGCAAGTCATCTTTATGGAATGTAAGAGTAATTCTTTGTGTGTGTTTTAGTAGTCATTGGCCACAGATTTTTTTTATAACTTTTTCTCCTCTTTCTGCTTTAGTGATTAATCTGTCGTCTGAATGTACACATCTTCATATCTTGAATCTTGTGCGTATGTCTTTGGTGTTTGACTGGAAGTATGTGTTTCCCAAGTAAATGTTACAAAGCACTATAGGTGGAAAATGTATTTTGAAACTGTTTCTATTTTGTTGAATGCACTTAATTAGTAAAGATGTCTGGCCAATTTTTCACTTCCGTGTTTGGCTCCTGTTAAATCTTGAATTATAAGGTGTTCTGAGAAGGGCATGAAGCAGGAGAATGTTTATTTGTTGGCTGTGGATGTAAGATCTTATAATGAAGCAGTGTGAAGATAACTAATGTCGCTTATAAAATATCTCCAGGAATTAACTAATTATAGATAGTATCATCTGCCATTAATTTTCAAGTATGTAGAGAAATAATGGTTTCTTAAGAGAATTTGGAACAAGGCACTGTAAAAGCTGAACAACAAGAAAATCCCCACCCTGTCTGCTTCTGCAGTGTGTTGGTTTTTTTTCAGTCCTGCTTCCATGAAGTCATTTTTACTACTGTAGAGGGACTTGGTTTATGATTATTTTTGAAAGCTTGAGATTCACACTACTGCAGTGACAGGAAGGAAAAGGAATTAGTATGTGTGGAACAGCAGGTATGTCCCCACTCTTCATCACCTATTTGGAAACTCCTGTTTCAATGAACCTGGCAGACCCATGAATGTTTGTGTGGTAGAAGATCAAGGACTAAGAGCAGACTGATCAGTATGAGCAAGACTGCTTTCTGCTCTTTGATACGCATAGCAAACAAGAATCTAGTCTTGTGATAAGGAAGTTGACCTGAGGATCTGCTTTTAATATCTTAAGAAACTGCTTTGTTTCAAGAGCAAAGTCTGCATCTTCCTATTGAGGATAATCCTATGATGAGTCTTTGACATAAGCACACTTTTCTAATGTCTGTAAGTTCAATTTCATCTAGTTTCATGTCAATATTTGTAGGTTGAACTGTGTTTATTTTCATTTTAGGAATGTAATTGTTCACTATTGCTTTCCTGCTTTAATTAAAATAAGATTGTAAGCTGTCTCCCTCAGCAACTTCTTTACCAAAAAAAAAAAAAGGTAGAATTATTCAGAGACTTTATTTTCTTTAAAATAAAATCTCACCTTTACTAAAATGTACCAATCATATCTCTTGTCTGCCAATCATATCTCTTGTCCTTTACTCAGGGACTGCTCAGTCCCATGTAGCTCTGTGTCCTGCTCCTTGTAGCCAGCTAAATTGTGTTTCCCTGTGGCTGTTAATGCACCTATAGGCAGGTTCTGTTGGCTGGCTAGACAGCATGGTGAGAGGAGAAGGTGGATGGAGTACTGTTGCATCAGCAGAAGTGGGCAACTTGCCTCAGGAGTCAGGTTGCTGCGAAGATAGCAGTGGCAACAGAAGCCCAGGCTACACCATGAGCTCAGCAAAGGGGAGTTACAGCCCAGTATGGTGTGGCTACTAGGCAGGAGAAGCTGAAATAATTTGAGAGAAACCAAGAGGAGCTAGAGGAGTGATTCTTGTGGGGGGCTAGGCTTTGAATAGCTCATTTAGTGGCAGATCTACAAATGAGGCTGTCCTGCAATGTACTTGTCTGAATGGGATGGGTGAGAGCAGGTTGTCAGTCCAGCTTTTGACATCTATCATTTTGGAATACCTACTGAATAGTGTCAGGTGAATCCAGTTGCCCAAGTATGTTTGAAATTTTGCACAATGAAAGCAGAATTCCTCTCTAAAAAGCTTCTAACACACCTAATGACAACCACAACTCTATGAAATGAGGAGTTTGGCACAATCCTAAATAAGTCTCAGCAATACTAGATCTCTGCATTACACTAACTTTTGTCAGTTCCTGCTACTTGTTCTCTCAGCTTTTAGCTCTTAGGATAAGGTTAGAAGTACCTGAATTCCTGTTCATTATCTATTATATGGAGGAAAAAAAGGCCACAGGAAAATTCTGTATTTCAGGTCTCTCAAGCCTAGTGTAGTGTGCTTTTTTTTCGTTTGTACAGGCAGAAAGGTCAGATGAAGCAGCCTTCCATTTGCTATGTTCAGCAGCTGGTTTGATAATAATATTCACTCGTTTGATAGCTGAGTGTATCTCCTTCCAAACCAGATCCTCTCCTTGCAGTAATGCCATAATCTATCAACACTTTAAGAACTTTAATATTCTCTCTGTGATTGTCTCTCCTAACACTTTTCAAGATCATTTATTCAGTGATCTTACTGCCTTTGCTTGTCTCAGAATAGTGTTTGAAGAGGATCTGCAGTCTCTTTTTGCTGCTTTGTGTAGCAAGGCAATTCCTTCTCTTCTCTCTTCCTGTAATGTCTCTGAAAGAAACCTCCAATCTTTCTTCATTCTTCACTGCCAGAGAAGAATAGAAGAATGCAATAGCCTTGCTAGCCACAAATCTCAGCAAGAAGTTAAAAGCTCTAACAGTGGTGTGCAGTTTTTAGAAGCCCCTTTGAATGGTAATGGAGAAATAAGAAGGCAAGGGAAAAAAACGAGAAAGTGCTTCAACAGTCCCACAAGCAGTGGTCAATTACTGTACACTTTATTCCTCCTCCTTCAACACACTATATAAAACGTGTCATTTCTGATCTAAAACTGATGAGCTTTATTGTTGATTCAATTTCACCTTTACAAGTCCCTTCAGAGCCAGGACCATGGTTCCCTGCAGTACATTTAGCCCTTGCACGCTGCCCTGCCAGATAACTGTTGGAACATTTTTGTGTTAAGTATCTTAATCCTTCTTCTTTCATCCTGCCTGCATACAACTGGAAATTAGAATACAAGTCCAATATGGCTAATATAGAAATTAGCAATGAGGAATAATGTCCTCAGTACTGGTGGAAGTCCTAGTGACATTAATTACTTTGCTTGCAATCCATCTTTCAAAGATTCTGTTTTTCAGAGCTCTTCCAGGATGAAATTCCTATATCTTGGGTCTGTTCCTTGTCAAAGGAATGGTCTTGGCTCCGATCGCTTCCAGCACCTTCTCCTTTCATGCTAGGGATAGTGACTGTGCTATTCTAAACACAGAATGAATGACTGTCAAAGCACTGGGATACACCCAGAGATCTAATTGTCCTAGTTAAAAACTTGGCAAGAGCGTACTGCAGCCCTCTTCAGCCCTTCATGTCTGGTTTTCTTCCCAGGGAAGCAAGGTGTGGAGAAAAGCATGGAGGGAGCCAGGAACATTTGTGAAAACCTGTCTTGAAATGGGGTCAGGATGCAGACAGAGCCTGCAGCTAGACCAATGGGTAGGGAAGGGCTTCCAGATTCCACAGTTTAGATATAGGAAATCTTGAATGTAAGAAAATATTAACAAAGTTAGTGCTAGAAGCATGTACAAGGAATGTGACAGTTGGGAGTCTTTTTTAACAGAGGCAAAAGCTTACGGAATTTCATCAGAAATAGAAGAATTAAGTCACTGTTCCGGTTTGTCTGTGGCTCACCATTTAAAGTTCTCAGTAATTTGAGATTGTTTAACGTAAAACTCATGGGTTACCTTCCAAGGTCCTCTCACTTAGCATCGGGATTTAGTAATGGATCACTTATGGAAATCAGGATTTGACGGAAAATGGAAGGGTGACTTAACAAGATAGAGTCTGATAAGCTTTGCTTCTTAAGAAATCATAGCATTAGCTGGATACATTTCCAAGCCAGTCAATGAGACAACTTCCAGATCGTCATTGGGATGCCAGATAATTCACATTAGTGTACTTGCTTTTTTTCAAATCTAGGTCATATCAAGCATGGAGCAGCATGAGATTTTTTGTTAATCACATGTATACTATTTCAGCCTCTCTTCTACCACGCTAACAATAAGGGAAAGGAAAAGCAGATCTGTGGCTAAGGGCTGTTAGATACATTAAACTTTTCTCTAGTACCAGGTGCAGAATTCAGACACAAAGCTACCATGATTCCAGAGCTTTTGCTTCCAAAATCTGTTCAGTGCGAAATTCTGTCCCGGCAAGAGTGTTTCACTCTTTTGTAGGCCTGTCTGACTTTTCAGTAGGAATAATCAGACCTTTCAAAATAAATTACAGCATTCGGAAGCTATAAAGAATCGGCTTCTGCCCTTCTGCCTCGTTTCTCACCCCCCTTTTTGTTTCATGCTGTTCTTCTCCTTGATGCCTGACCACAGTCAATTCCCGAATGTCTCATGTTTATTCACGAGGCTGCTGACGATAATCACAATGAAATCTCAGTAGCTTTCAGCTAGGGAAGTGTTATTTTTTCTGAAGGCATTTCTATTCCAAGTTACTGCATATGATATCTTAGGCCGTGATCTTATGAACGTTATACTTGATGCCAGGAGGAGTCAGGCTGGTGAAGTCAAGCACGTACATAAATGCTGGCAGGATTTGTTCTTTCCTAAGCATAACACTGTAATAATTTAACAAAGTATGTCACACATGTAATGAGTGTTTATCAGGCCCACACAGAACAGCTGTTCGTATGTTAGAACTGTAATACATAAAAAGTATCTGTGCCAAAATGTGTTTAAGCATGGCTGTATATGGCAGGTGAAGCCTTTTGGAAGCATCCAACATGCGTTGTCTTGCAAAGTGAGCTAGAATACACTGCTGGTGTGTTTGTGTGTGATTAAAGTTTTGGGATTTCAGGACTGCATCTTGCCCCAGTTGCAGAAATAAAAATTATTCCAGCTTCATTACAGTAAAGTGAGCTCCTGTCTGCCACCTTGTGTAACAATGTCTAAAATACAAAATTGGATATTTAGAGGAAAGCCAGTAACAGTGGTTGTCTGCTTTTAGAAATAAGTGCTGTACTTTAGTATCACTGAGGGGTGGATTCCCTTGGAAAAACACTCAACAGAACATTAGGAAACGTAGGGAGAAGGGCATGCATACACACTGTGAATCCGTAATGATTAGAAAAATCAAATTAAGATATTCCTGCATAGTGAAGCAATAAACAAAATACAGGTAACCCACCGTGCTAACAGATCAGTCCAGATCCTAAGTGAGAGGAACTAGAAGTCTGTCATTGCTTTCAAAAGGGATAAGGACATCCTATCTCTTTTCTCTAAATTGTTGGTAACCTTAGTTTCTTGTTCTCACAGCGGTGTGAATTTACCTCTGTCTGGGCTATTACACTTAAGCCTGTGGTGCATAGGTTTAAAGCAATTTTCTCCCTGTTTTGCTCTAGGCTCTAATTTGTAAAACTTGTGAATTCTAACTGTGCAGTGCCACAGTGAGCTTCTGCTAATCTGCTCTTTATATCTTGCTTCCAAAATAGTCTAGATGGTATCATCTGAGATCTTTTTTTCTTGTCCCCAAGATACATTTCCTGCTTCTATTGTCCTAGACCGAATGGACTCTGCACTTCTCTGTATAGCTGTGTTCCCAACTATTGGTCCTTAGAGCTGCCGCCGGCTTTAAGTGAGCTTAACATCCAGGCAGAGATGTGAGATGCTCAACTTCCTTGGCTCACACTGAAATCAGAAAAGGAGAAGGATTGGCACTCCGAGGCCCAAGTCCATGAAGGCTATTTAGTTCTCCAGACTTAAGCTTCTGATTCCCCATAGATTTCAATGATGAGTTAGCCATCTAATTCTGAGTCATTCAGACAACTTCAGCTGATATTACTTGCTTAAGTAATCTAGCAAAGGCTGTGAGACTGCTTGACTAAATAAGGTGAAGTCTGTGGCTGTATACTGGTAATATTCAATTAAATAAAGAAGCAAGTTGTCTACTTAGCTAAACTACCTTTGTTCAATATCTAAAACCCTTACTAATGCTTAAAAAGGCAATTAAATGAATGTAAAATCAAAACCAAGATATGGTAATCTAAAATTAGAAAACTAATTAGTGCTGTATTTCCTGGTTCCAAAGGGGAAAAATTTGCCACCAGCTTGAGAGAACCATGAAAACTTTCTCAATTAATAAATTATTCCAAGATAATCTTGAAAATTAGTGTACTTACAATTTATCTTTAAAGATTTGTTTCTTTATAATGGTGATATGAAAGTACGTTGGCTTTTCTTATGTAATGTTATACAAATATTTGTACGTGTATGTAGTGGCATGTACAAGAAAATCTTTAGGGTGAGCTTTCTGTGACACTCCAACTTTAAACGTTTAACTCCCCAAAGTTACACATCTACTCCAACCTCCTCATCTAGATTGCCTCACTAGTCAATAGAGAGAAATAAGCAACTTCAAAATGTGTTTCTTGCCCTCCTATAAAAGATGGAATAAGTCGCAATTTGCAAGTTCTCTCCCTTCTGTTGTCTGTGGAGGGGAGTCTGGTCAGCCTGGCTGTTACCTCTGGCACGTGACTCTTCTGCTTTCAAACATCAGTTACTGAAAGACTGCTCTTTTCTATAACATTAAGTCACTATTTTTTCCCAGACAAAGAATTCATACTGTTACATTGAAACCTAAAGTTTTTAAAATGCTAAGAAATCTCCACCATCCCTTCAACACAAGACTTTGGAAAGCTCTAAAGTGGTGTGGGAGTAGGTTAAAATCAAAGGCTTGAAGATAAGTGTGTTTGTCTGTCCCCCAAATGTAAAAGCTACAATTCCTGCCTGTATCCATAATCCTTGCTGTGAGTTCTGAAAAATGCAAGAAGATAAAGTAGGAAAAAGTATTTCATTTATGTAGGAAAGCTAGAATGGCTAAAAGATGAACAGAACCTTGTAAAATCAACCCCCTTAACACCAACCAACTTAATGAATAGATCAGTTCAGAGATAATGTTCATTACTGCTGATCGAAATCTTGCACTTGCGGTATGTATACTGCCAGACATTCTACACCCCCAGAGTCACCCTGTGCTATCATCCTACACTGAAAGTTTACACTTCCTCAGTCTGCTCTAGTTTATATCAAATGTAGATTATTAAGTTATACACAGGGGAACAGGTGGGTGGAGCAGCTGGCATGAGAAGTGAGCAGCCTGACAACAGAAAAAAAATCAGGGTAGATTGCAGCACAAAATTTTTCCTAGGAAATTGCAAATTTTACAATCTGTTCATGAGAACTGATGATACAGCTCATGTGCCAGGTAACAAGTCTAGGAGACTCTAGACTTCACTGGAAGCAGACTATTCAAGACCTTCAAAGATCTTGTTAGTTTTGGCTTCAGTCTATTACGTTATATCATGCAATCCTACTCATTCTGGAAAGCAATTCTTTATGAATTTCATAAGGAGATTGAAAAGGTCACAGTAGTTTTTCAGTCTTAATTAACTGACTGAATGATTTACTGTATTTCTCATTACAGATTAAGTTTTAAGGGTATCTCTGAACTCTTGAATTGTGTAGGATTTCAGGGGGAGGTTGTCTTTGATTCCATTCAGTGACATGACAACATCAGTTTGCGCTGGTTCTCACGTACCAGGTAAAGCAAGCTAATCAAGTTGATAGACTCATCTATTTTAGGTGCAGTGTGGAGGGTGACCTGGTAGAATGAAACGTTCTGGATCCAGAAACATTGAACGTTTAGATTAGCATGAACAGGCATAGCCAAGGAGAATGTAGTGACAGCCAGGACAATCTGATAAGGCCAAAGTGGCAAAACTTCCACAGTAAGGAAGTAAGTAGATGACTGTGGAGGAAGCGGGTGAGATGATCAGAGCTGGAAGGAAAGATAAACCACCAGGTTATTATCAAATATCATGGCAGTTTAGGCTGTATCAGTTACTAGGGAACCCAGACCAAAGCAGCCTCTTGGTTAGGCTGCTGTCTTAGGAGACAGCAGAGCAAGGTCTTACCTTTGTGAGCTCTCTGTTGTCATGGTTCGTCTCTCCCATTTTAACTTGAGAAACTTTCTCATGAAAATTTCATTAAAGCACATACATTTCTGTGCAAAGTTGCAGTTCTGACAAATCAGCATTTTTTCAATGAAAAGTGTTTAATCGAGACATTTCCAGCCAAGTCTAATTATAGCATCCTCTTTAAACAGGGTTTCAGACAGCACTTCAAAAAGAAATACAATGAAACATCCATTATTGCTAAAGTTTTTCGTATTACTCAAATTACAAGAAACAATTACATATGTCGTAAATGATATCTTGATAAGCGTTTGACATGCCACTGAATAACATTTGGTGGTGTGAGTTTCTAACATGTCTCCTTTAAATTCAAACTTCCTTCTAGTTTGTATCTGAATTACAGTTGAACAGAAGCCAAAGTTCATTCAGCACAAATTCAATTAAGAAATGTAAACATTTGGAGCCCTTCTTTAGAGGGGGAAAGAGTGAAGAAAAAAAAAAAAAGTTGTCTGTGGGAAAGATGCATGGAGACCACAAGGAGAGAGAGGTATTTTTCTGTGGAGGAAAGAATCAGTAGTAGCTTTCAACGTGGACAAAGTGGCTTCTTACTGGAGGCAGCAGGTTTCTTGCTTATGACAGAAAACAGCCAGCTGTGCATGAGAGAAGGGTAGTTCAAATGTTCGTACAGTTACAGGCAACAGTATGCTGTTAATGGCAGGAGAACATGCTTAGCTTTTGGAATTTTTTTGGCTGTTGTGGAACATGTAGTGAACACTGGTTTCAAACAAAAGTGTTTTTGTTGTTGACATGCTGCTTCTCACAGGCTTTTGTAGAACGATTTGCAAACTCCTGCTATAATCTGAGAGCCCACAGTAAATTTTACAAGAGCAAAGGTAAATAGAAAAACATAACAGTGATAATAGAGAATAAAGCCGAAAAAGGGCTTAGTAGAAAGTATGGAAGCTTATCTACACATTTTAAGGCACGCTTAATCTGGTAGCGTGGAGATAGTGCAGGTTTAGGACCACTACACTGGCAAAAACTGGATAGTACATGCAAAGGCCAACACATTTCTGACTCACTGTCTAGAGTCTGGTAAAGCAGATGACAGCTGGTGGTGTTCTTAATATCAGCATCAGATCCAAGGAAACCAGCTGAAGCGTGTAGCTCAGAAAATTCGTTACCCATTTTAAAAGTTTGAAGGGGATGTGAGGAAAGTTCAAGAAGGACATTGGCTTCTGAACACTTAGCTCTTTCACAAGCTTTGGGAGATGTATACTCATATAATAGTGCATGCTGAGAATATTTACAGCTTAAAGGTCTTTTAAAAACTTGGCTTACACAAGGTGTGGATTCCAAGCAAACAGACAAAATTCTCTGAGATAGACAAAGCAAAAATAAAACAACAAACAAAACCCAAAACCAACTCCAATACCAATAGGCGCTTTGCTTGAAATATATATATCTGCCTTTTTTGTTTTAGTTAAATATATTGATTGAAAAGAATGGGAAGCTTCTGCAAATGCCATCAAGAGATAATGACGTAAACTATGGGATCCCAACATTCTGGTTAGGGATGGACATTGCTTTGGGGTATACAATGGCAAAATGAATCTGTAGTGCAGCACTTTTCTGCCCACACTTGAAAGAGGAGGCTTATTCCAACATGGTCTGGGAATAGACTTTTTTTTTTATTTGTTTATTTTTTTAATTATGTTGTCAATGTTGCTAGGATTAGACAGTATCTGGAAAGCATGGTCTGGGGCCTCTGAGAAATCTCAGCATCTGCACTTGGGTGCCCAGCTGGAAGATAATTGCAGGCTCAAAAAGTTGGTGTTGGGATGGTCACAATTATAAAGTCATTTTGGGCTGTACGAAAGCTTTCTGTGCTGGAACTGGCCAGTGGGCAGCATTTTACAGCATCTTCATTCATAAACCAATTCTGTTTTTTAAATGATTCCTGGGCAGCTACTCAGAAGAGCAAGATGGATATTATCACTCAAATGTCAGATGGATTTAGAAGATATCAATATATTGTAGTTATCTGTTTTGTGGCATCAGTGCTGTGTTAGCAAGAAGTGTTTTTTATCTGTTTTAAAATGTAACTTAACCAGAAAAAACTTAATCTGAATCTAGATATGTATACTTTAGCACATGCCTAACCTCAGTGGAATTGTACAGAAACAGCTGAACCAAATCTGTTTGATAGCTCAGAGGTTTATTCTTAGCTTTTGAAAGGGTGGGGCTGGCTCATCTCTGAGGAATTTATTGTAGTTACTCTCATGCATCCAGAAGCAAACTGGCTTCTCACTGCTGTACTGTCCCTCTCCTGTATAGTGTTTTGATAGTACTCCTAGCCCTTCATAATTCCTTGCATGTGGGTATCAATTATTGCTGAGACAGACTCCATGAGGATTTCAGCTTGTTTGGGACTTTATTTTGGGCTTACATGGAGAGCAGACATTTTTCAGAGAAGCAGGATGATCTTTATAAACAAGGCAGCTTTTGTTAGTTTAGTGGAACACAGCGTTTCAAGGTCCTTAAGTCAGAATGGAAAAGCAAAGCTCATATGCACATCCATATTGACAGCATGATATTTCCACACCATTAACAGCTCTTCAGAGCTCCTTAACACCACACCATGTTCATTTTCTACATGCTGACTATGTCAGTAAGAATTCAACCCTTCAGTGCCACCCTCCATTGAAATCAGATTTACCTTCTTTGATGGTGTAAATAGGGCTTCATTTTCAAGAAGAGTCTGCTTCTCAGAAGACATCCGTCCGTGAACCTGAGCATGTGCTGCTGATCTGTTTCCCTGGTACTCTGTTTAAATGCAGTATAAATACATGCCTGAATCTTTCCTGAATTATGTCCCTTGCTGTTATTGGCAAGAATAGCAGTTCTATCATTTTAGTATCCTTTTCTTTCTTGTGCTTGCTTTGATCTTCCAGATCGTGCTCTGCTGTATCATCCAGAAGGTTGTCTTCATTTATAGTTAACTGACCAAGCATTGTCAAAGCATAGTTGTATCCTCTCTGCTTTGCAGATGGGAAACTCAAACATCAGCAGAAGAGAATTGTCAATGGTGACGAAAAAGTCTTTGGTCACCTACAAAAATAGAAATCAGCCTTGTATCTAGCCTGACATTATTAGGTGCTAAAAGGAAACGAGAGTGAGTTTGTCTATTTTGTATCCTCAGATGAGGCAGGAGCCTTCTTGCTCTTTAACTTTATTTTCAGAATATGTGACTGTCCTTGATGATTAAAGCCCACACTTGAAGATTGATGTCATCTTTGGTCTTTTTTTGGCCACGATATTATGGCTGAATTTACTACCCTGTGCATCTTTTAGATATATATTTTGCTTTTTTAGGTTTTCAGTGTTGGAAACAGACATAGTATGGATGAAAATTGGCAGAAAAACATGAAAAGCTTCAGGATTTTGAGTCAGGTGGCAGAACATTCGGGAAGCTTCTGGCACACCACAGATGGTTGATATAAACTGTTGTGGCAGAGCAGCTCTGCCAGGAACCCCATGGAGTTTTTCTAAAGTAAACTTTTAAAAATACACAGAATATTAAAGCAGGAAAAAAAATATCATTTGAAAGCACAGTTAATATGTTACTGTGCTGTTGTGCAGTTCCATATAGCCCCCTCCTTCTTTTTCTCTTCTAGTTGTTCTGGGGTAGTATCCTGATTTTCCCAATTCCACCCTCTATGAGCTTCATACACTTTTTTTCAAACAAGTCATGTAGCTGGTCTGGGGGATATAACAGACTAAGTCAAGAGCTGAACCGAACAGCAAAGTTGTAGATACTTTCATATTTACAAATGAACCGTGAATAGCATTAAAGAGCAAAAGCATAGTTTTACGTATGCCAGATTAGAGGCTTGTGAAGTGCACTTAATAGAAATATTTTTTAATATTTATGTAAAATCTGTGTAAAACTTTATGTTTATATATAAGAACATACACAAACATTATGTAAGGTAAGTTTTATTATATTAAATAATTCAAGTAAGTGTATTATGATATATAGTGTCAAACTCTTGGAAGAAGGATTGGGAATAAGAGAAGACCCATTTGTCTAATACAAACGCTCCAACATATATTATTTCCTCCATTTTTATTTTAACAAAGGTTTTTAGAGTTTTTTGTTTCCTTTTAACAAAGGAAAAAATGTTGAGAAAAACAACCTTCAGCTGAAAAATTTCCAGGTACACAGACCAAATTAGATTAATAGAATTTGGGAATTTGATTTAAAAACAAAACAAAACAAAACAAAACTTTTTAAAATATTGCTCTATTTCTGCATTTCTTGAAATTGTGATCAGTGGTGCTTGGCAAATCTTAGCTGACAACTGATATTTTGAGAGAACACCTATATCCATAAAATTTGTGTTAGGTCCTTGATCACTTTTTTTTACTTCCCTTATTAGCTTAAGAAATTAGCATTTAGAGATGTCAGTCAAAACGTATATTTTTTTTAAAGTGAGAAAGGCATCCCAAGATGTGATTCATCTCTTCATAATGGTTCCTTTGTACACTACTGAAAAAAAGCAAATAATGTTTAGGCAGTTTAGATAGTGGCTAAAGCTTTCCATCTCCAAATATTTCTTTATATCCAGTTCCAAATAATTTAGTTGCTGAAATAAGAGATTCACCTTTTGTACTAGCAAGACAATCCTCTAAAATGAAACAATATCCTCTCTTAAGTTCAAAACATTGCATATAATCTGTATTTTTCTACAGCATTTTGATGTGAAGTTTTCCTCAAGATTTCATTAAACTAGGTCATAAAGGAGGGCAAACAGAGGTTATCTGGACTAATTTGATTGTCTCTAAAAGCGATACATCTGTTGAATTTTCGATGAGTTTTTTTGCCCTCTGCACCTCAGCCTTTCAATCTGGTGAAAGAAGTAGTTGTTCTGTCTTTAAAGCCAAGTCCCAGTGAAGTCAGAAGAAAAATTCCATGTGCTTGAGTCTGGGCTTCTTGGGTCAGTGTATATGGATCTGTATTGGGAATTAACTTATAGGTTCAGTAGACTAGTTTTCGAGATTGGACTACATAATACCCAGGGATACCTGTTTGTTTTTTTTTTCCTTTGCTTGAAAAGAAGTCTAAGTCAGCATAACGTATTATTCTTCTAAGAATGGACACAAAGCTTGAAAGATCTCATAAATACATTACTGAGGTAACACGAAGAGTTAAGATTGAGATAAAACTTGACTGATTACTAATTACATAAAAGTAGCAGCAGTCGCATGCTTTTTCCATGGGATATGAGTGTTATGTCATGCATATTTGATTATCTTCTAGAATGGACCTGAGTAGGAAAAAACATACACTATTATAGCTACAGTAACCTATTCTCACTGTAAAATTAGGTCTAATCATCCTATGAATTACTATAATGCACCATTTGTGGTGAATCTATATGTGAAGCCATATTTTTATGCTTCAGCTTTAAGACTGTTAGACTTGTATGTTATTTTTGTTGTTGTACCTTTCCACTACCACAGCAACAATTTCGCTATTCTCAGCTCATAGTAATTGTGAGAAAATCAAATTCCATCTGTTTTTGCAGAATGAAGTCTGAATAAAACTTCACTTGTTAAACATCACTTTTTTCCACTCCAAGGCTGGTTGAGCAAACTGGGGTCTGGTGGTGTTGCACAAAGTAAACAAACTGTCCAGCTAGTGAGAAATACGCATGGTCACTCAGTGTCAAAACTAATTATATTGACTCCAGTTTTGCAATATTAAACATTTATACACCTTGCAGGGGCAAATAGGGGATTGCTCGTTTCACTTGATTTATTCTGCGTGGAGAACTTGAACAACAATTATATTTTAAAAATATGACCCTTGAATTTGCTAGCCATAACTAGCCAAGAGCATTGATCTTTTCAGTTTTCATAGGATAAAACTGTCACCATTTTGTAGTAGGGAGCTTGGATGAGTTTTCATAACAATATGCGTATTAAAAACAGTAAAGCAAGAAGGGAAAAAAAAAAAATCCTTATATCATTTACTCATGCAGTGGTGTAGCACTCTGTTGAGATCAGGTCTCTCAAAAGGAAATGTGAGAAATCTCAACACAGAATGAATAGAGTAAGTAGAATAAAATTAGTAGCTTTTGCTTACCCTGCAAGAAATACCTCCATTATTTTATTTTTATCTTTTTGGAACGTAGTAAGTTAATTTAGCAATTAGGCAGATTTTCTATGGTGAAACCAGTATGTCACTTACAGAAACTACTCTTCGCTTTCACTGAGGCCTCGTGCTGCACAGCTATAGTTCTCATCAGGAAATCTAGTTAAGTTCAATTTGAATAGTGTTTAGGAATACATCAGAGTAAGAGTTTTATTGTTACAAAAATTGGCAAAATGTAGCATCTGCATCTTTCCCCACAGTCTTCCTTTCCCCCTCTTTTGTCTGCGTGCTTTTCTATGGCTTACTGTTATCAAATAACAATAGTTAGTTTAGTTCCCACTGCAAAAACTTGAGGGGAGATCTAAGACCTTTCTATTTGCTATGAATTTTTCAGTCAAGATGACATGTCACTGCTCCAGGCCAATCCTCTTGGCCTGGAGCAGTGATTTTGGCTGTTGTGTGCTCCTCAGGACACCTGATGCTGTAAACATTACTTTGCTTCTTCATGGGCAATTTTTTCAGTGACTTTCCAGTGCCTTGCTATCCTATGAGATGCTCTTAGACTTCACCAGCATTTACACTATTTGCAGTACCAGGAAGCAAGACTAAATTCTCTTCCTCATCTCTTTAGAAATGTACCGCTGAATTCAGTGAGAGCTTTGAAAACAGGATCTGTCTCTAAGACCTTGACAGAGCAAGAATTTCAGATGCGACCTGTAAAACTCAGGGAGGCCTCCAGTCTCCTTGTTTCACAGGCAAGTGAAAATCAGGATGGTTCCACTCATCTATATTTTGCTGACTCTGTTTTGTACCTCTCCTCTCTACCAGTGGCAAAAATGGAAAATCAAGACTTAACAACCACTTATTTCATGGCCACTTCAGCAGGCCCATCAGAATTCTGCAGCTGCTCTCCATTCAGGGCTCATCAAACACCTCTCCCTTCACAGTTTCTCAAACGCCTCCACCTCAGCATTTCAAGTAACTCAAGCTGCTTCCTTTCTTGCTTGCTCTCCTGCTTGCGTGCCAAAAACAGAAAGCCTTTATTAAGGGCTTCCCCGTCAATCATCCTGAAGGCCTCTTTGGAGGTCTGATTAGTATTTGCAGCCTATGTTAAGAAACACGCTAAATCTATCTGGTACAATTTATACAAAGGGGGTATGAGGGAAGGGAACAATTTAACCAGAGGATGAAGTCTTGTTTCTGTGCTGCAGGATATGTTATCATCTCTGTGAGCAGTGAGATATTTTCAGACTGTAAAGAGTTTTGCATGCAGGAATTTAAGATATGCTATGTCATTTGGGATTGTTAAGGCTTGTCTTTACAGCAGTACCTGAGAAGCGCGGGGTAAATAGACCTGTGCTGGAACTTGAGGCTGCTCTGTTGGAACTGCTGCTGTGGCATTGGTAATTTACAGTGGGCTTAGACGTGCCTAC
This sequence comes from Cygnus olor, assembly GCF_009769625.2. Taxonomy (NCBI): domain Eukaryota; kingdom Metazoa; phylum Chordata; class Aves; order Anseriformes; family Anatidae; genus Cygnus; species Cygnus olor. The sequence continues at coordinate 33,863,664 of NC_049172.1, forward strand.
AGCCTGTACAACTGTATCAGTGCAGACATTCCCTTCATCTTTTTAAGCCCATACAGACTGGATAAAGCACTTCAGAGGAAAGAAAATGTCTTCTGTGACATGACAGGTGCTCTGGATCCCACACCTTATGATTTCACAAAAATATTAAAAATTGAATTCTGTTAATTCAGAAGAATGGAGAATGGGGAGTGCTGAATAAGCCTTTCAGAGGCAGAGCTGGAGGCTTGAGAGATGGACAAGGCATGGGTAGAAGAGCCACCATGCACTACCTGTCTGGGTAGGCTGCAGCTTGGCCAGCCTTACCTGCTAGACTTCATCCAACCAGAAGTGAATGACGATGCACCTGGCTAACAAACCAAACTACAAAAAGCGAGAGGAACAAATGACTTATTTGTGATGCTGAAGGTGATCAGCTTGCATTCTGAAGGGTGAGATTTTATTTGGGTATACTTCTTTATTCATACAATCCTGGTTAACCCGATAACCTTACTAAAACTACACTTACTTGAGTGCCTTATCTAACCTGTTGCTGCTGTAAACTTTGCTTAGAAATCAGGCTGCAGAAAGTTGATAGTTCCTGATTTAATTATAAAGCAGCTATTGGAGCAAAGTACACAGACCTAAGGCTGCCTGCCAGCTCCAGGTGCTGCTGAGTAACCTCTGCAGAGCCAGAGTGGTGGTGGCGGCGGGACTGCTCCTCGTCACGGCCACGCTCAGCAGAAGCTGGCTGCTGTCAGGTAATGGGGACTGTTGCTTCTCCTGTCTCCAGAGGTTTAGCAAGCAGCTGAAGCAAACGATTTGGGGAGCAGCATAAGGTTTGAACAGAACAAGTAGTTGAAAAAAGAAGAGTGAGATGAGAGATTGTTACTTGGATACAGCAAGAGCCAACACAACAGAAGGAAGGGTTGGGAGGAGGGGCAAAGGCGAAACAACAGGAGGCATTTAAGGGCTGGAAGGATCTGTGTTTTCAGTGCTTGTGCACCTAGTGGCAAGGCAGTTCTATTACATTTACTGATCCAGAAACACTTTCAGTACGTTATTTATACAACTCTTTTCTTCTTCCCCTTCCAGTCATTTCCTCTTTCTCGGGCTTTCATGTTTATGTTCTATCATATCTTTTTTTACTCTATATTTGGCCTTCAGAAGGAGTTTCTTCTGTTACATTTTATACAAAGTGAGGGCACTACTATTTTCAAGAAACAGTAATTCCTTTGAGGCAACAGTAATGCCTTTGAGGCACTTGATACATGTGGTTGCTACTGCTGATTCCATGTGTCTGGTGCCTTGCTACAGGGGTTGTTACTCCGTCTGCACATCTGGGAGATTTTTCTTCATAATCACAAAGGCTGCAGACACTGATAGTAATCTTCCCTCATGAGCATAGGAAGCCTTCACAGGACCATTCTTGATCAAAATACACAGAAAAAGAAAAAAAAAAAAAAGTATTTTGCAGGCTGCTTTCTGTAGAAATGCTGGTTTTAGTTCCATTTCAGAGATGGGAGATGCTGTTGGGCTGTTCAGCTCAAATTTTCCCTGTTTTTCCTTGCCATCCATGTGGCAGATTTATGTAGCTAAATTATTCCAGGGGGTCAGGCCACAGAAACAATTGATCATATGAATGAATATAAAGTGAACAAGCTAATTTGTGATGACTTTACCATGTATAGTTCAGGTAACTACAGTAGTTCACAGGTATATAAGTTACCCTAGAGGAGATAGTCTGGTTCTCAATGTATACTGTGGTTGCTAGTGGTACCTATATTTTATAGATTGAAATTACGTAACATATTGTTTACTATTGTTATATTTATATTTTCACTTGCATGTGCAGACTTATCTTTCAGCTCAGCAATAGGTTGTGCAACTTCCTTTTTGGTTTCATACAGCATTTCTAATGGAAATCTCTCAAAACATATCCCTAGAAGGAAATGCATCCTAAGGACCTATGCACGAATACATTTGCCATTACAGCAGGCTTTACAGGGTAACTTCTTGGTGCTGCCTTGTTACTGCTTTACAGCAATGAACAGTTATGCACACAAGATACCTTGGTAGGTTTCTTTTCTGTGAGATGCTAAATACCAACATGAAGGAGGGCTCTCAATCTGCACTCAGGATTTGACATCACCGTTGCACTGATACAATATGAATTTTTCAGTTTTTGTTTTCTGACTCTAAAACCTCTAATTCTTTTGTCTGTTTTTTCTCCTTGTCATCTCTGTTTATGTATAAAGTTTCCTCCCTTGCAATTTTTCCTGACTTCCACACCATTTTTTCCATGTATAAAATCCTGGTTCTGCACAATCCTTTTTCTCGTATATATGAGTAGGTGTGAAAAGATAAATCAAATCCGTGAGACTTGGAAAACCAAAACCCCTTTTCTATGGCAGCAATATTTAGGTTCACTGCCTAACTGTCAGATTTATTCAGCCATCTCCTAAAGCTATTTCAGTCAACTATAATTCTTAGAAAGATCTTTTGGAAATTATTATCTTTTACATGAAGCAAAAGAAATACGAAGTGCTCCAAAAATATTTTTAGAGGACACAGTATAATTAATGTATATTTTAAATACCATTAAAGAAGCAAAGACATGGTTTTTTCGTATGGATTTGTATAACCTTATGTAGTATTGGAGCTCATTTCTTTTACTGCGTTGCTGTTACTTTTAAACTATATTTATACTTGGCAATTAAAAGTATATATATGTTCAAAGAATAATGCAAGCGAAAGTGTCAAAAATACTGACATAATGTTTTAAAAATTTTCTGTTAAGGAAAATCGAGGAGAACTTGTTCTCAAGAATGAGAATTGCTACTCCTGGCTTTCCTTTGTTTGACATATTTTGGACCTAATTCAGTAGTCATTGACGTCTGTGGATCAGGCTTTTTATATGTCATGGCATTCATTGAACATACTGTACATGTCTCTCTTTTTTTAAACTACTTGTCATACTACTGGCCCCATAAGATGATACGTTTGCTTCTCTTCTTTGGGTCTAGAACTATTTTTCAGTAACTGTTACTGAAGGGACAGAATACCTTTATTTGGGAGCATTCCAGCTAACTTCTCTGAATGTATTTAAAGGGAAAGGTTTTATTCAAGAACAGAATCTGCCATTTGTAAAAAGTTTTAAAATGGGTGGAATAAAGAATTTGGGCAGTAATTTAAGTTCCCAGTGTGAAATTATGCTGTTGGCTGTTACGCAGATAGTTAAAAAAACAAACAAAAACTGCTGTGGAAATGTCTTTTTAAATTTGGTGTTACTCCTAATTTCTAAAAGGATTATTACTAATCGTGGAAATTTGTTACATTATAAACATTTTTAGTGGTTGACTCTGCACCTTCATTCTCCATCACAGAAATTTTGGTCGTACAGCAAATACAGGTTTGTGCTCAGACTGTGTCTTAAAATGACCTGAAAATCTATAGATATTTTATTTTTCATTTCTCAATATGATGAGCCAGCTGGCACAATTGATAGGACACTCATGTTGAGTTGTGGCTCTTCCAGAAGATTTCCTGTAAAACTGATCAGTGAGTATTGAGCTGTACTCAACTAAGATGATTTCTGTGTCACAAACCACTTTCAGTATATGGTATTAAAAACTTATCTGGTATTTTCAACTTGCTAAACTTTGAGATTCATTTTTTTAATGACATAAAACCTAGCAGTTTTGGCTCTAAATATTCAGCTGTAAGAGTAACATCTTTTCCCAGAGATCTTGTAAGGTGCTTAAAAGCCAATGGAGTGCACTATTCTTTGGATTGTTAAAATAATTCATCAGAGTAGCAAATGTTCAACAGGTTACAAGCTATCATATCCTTGTGTATTATAGCTGCATGTGCAAGCCTAAAGAAGTGGACCGTATTATACTTCTTAGCCCCTTGTGAACACATTCTCAACAATAAAATGAAACTGGAAGAACTAAACTAAAAGGAATGGACGAAGTCTTATCACATATCTAGAGCACGGTGATTGTTAAAAAAAAATAATCCTGTGTGCACAAGAACTTTCTTACTGTGATATAAAGAGCTGTCAGAAGTGTATAAATAACCATAATCCAACAAGGGCTAGATTCTGACTAGAATGTTTTGGATGTGTTTGTGTTGTCAGATGGATGCAGTTAGCTCTCCTCCCAAGGTAGTACGGGGCTGAGGTGACTTCAGGTGCAGTACAGCACCATGTACAGCGTGGGTACGGAAAGTAGTACAACAGTGTTACTGCAGTACTGTGCTCAAGATAGTAAGTCCTTCCTTTCAGCAGCCCTTCCTTGGGTGCAGTGCCATCAGGCAGAGCTGTGCTGCTTCTAGATTTGCAGATGGCACATAAAAGCCTTCTTTACGTTGCACTGTCACATGTCATAGATGTGTTAGCTTGGCTACTGCTAAATTGGGCACCTTAGTCCAAAATATAGGTACGAGAGCTAATCCCAGGAGTGCCTAGATTTCCATCGATACAGTCTGTGTCACACTTTTGCTTCTGGCATTGCCTAGGAATTTCAAATCCTGACAAGTCTGGGCATTTTGTTACTTGAATCTCACCACCACTCATAAAGTGGAAGTTCCTCGGCCTCTTTCACTCAGAGGCCAACACTCAGTGATGCCACGCTCAACACAAGGAGGCACATGGGCACCCCTGGGTACTGTTGGTTTAGCGATTGGGCTGCTTGTCTGGGATATGAGAGACTGCAGTTAAAATATCTGTCTGATCTGGAGGCAGATTGGAGCATTAAATATTCATTAGGCCCTTGAGTGAAAAAGGGAGAGAAAATGACTGATGCTATTTCAGTAGACAAGAGCTGGGACACTTAACTGTGATATAAGAAAGTTATGGTCAGGTTCTTATTCCACTGGAAGAATTTAGGGTAAGATCAGCTTGCACTTTCTATGATTTGTTTGTCTGTTCTCTCTCTGCTAAGTGTGAAATTTGTGCCTGTATTACATGTCCATGTCCTGTTCTTGCAGGTGTCTGTGGGAGTCTGCATTAGGTGCTATGACAGACCATTGCCTATAAAGTTTGTTGTCATGCTTTTAATATCAATCAAAAAAACTATTTTCTCTTTATTTTTAATCAAATACTGCTATGCTAATTACCATCCAAACATTGCACTGGGTTATGTCCAGCAGGTTAAAAGCTCTGTTAAATGACGGATTTCTGAAGATCTCTTAGATTCTTTTTACTTATTTTCATCTCCAGACTGAGGTCAATGCCTGTGATGCTAAATGAAGTGAGTTTTGTTGAAAATCTTTACGGATATGAGAACATATTAAATTGGCAGCTTTCCTACTGAGGGGAATTCAGTTCAAGGTTGTAGTTCAGTAGTTAATATCCTTCAAGGGAATAACTCTGTCTATATGTACCGTCGCCTCTCCCTAGATAGCCTTGACCTTGGCAGACAGAACAGATAAACAGCACACCAACCTGAAAAGGCTCAACAGTACTTCAGACAAACCCAGAATTTGGACTGGGGAACTATCTTATACCGCAGAAACTGTAAATGGAGGCTAAAATGCACCAAGCCAAGGACTTTCCACAGTAAATGTTGTAGGAGAGAGTGCAAAAAAAAGTGTTGTTTCCAGCAACTTCCAAAAGTTCTCAGCTGTGGCAGTGACATGTGAGCATGGGCATCTTCCAACTAGACTGATAAACATAGCAGTTCTTGCATCTTTCCCGTTTGGTCTCATAAATGTTAGCAGTGGTACAATGGTAGGTACTTGTCCTGCAAATCCTCGCTTCTGTGTGTGCATAAAAATCCCCCTGGAGCAGCGGGGCGGGGGGACAGGAGTGAGGCCTTCGTGAGCCTGAAGGCCCACGAGCAGTGTGGAGTTAAGATGTCCCTAGTGCTGTAAGGTGGGACTCGGTGAAACCGATGGCTGCCAGAAGGTGGCAGCATTTACGAGGAAAACGAACAGAAAACACGAATTAAGGTAAATATTGATGTACATACTGGCTTTCTTTACTTTGAATAAAAGCATTATGGTACGAAGTTAATGGCAGTACAATAATTGAACGCAAAGCAAATCTTATTTTGGCTTTGTCTTTATTGATGAGCTAGCCAGAGTTGAATGTTGCAGTGTTGTGAAATGAGGCAGGATTTTCTGAGGTGGCCACCTAAACACCACACACATGTAATATTTGCACGGAGTTCAGAGTTCATTCCTGGTGAATACAGTTACTAAAATCATGTTTGTGGCAAACAGACCCCCTTCTTTTGGATTAAACTTAACTTCTCACAAACATAGGCTATGGTAAGACCTGCTGGTCCAACAGCAGGCTAAATCACATGTGATTTTGTTCACGTCATTGGCTCTTAGATTCACTGTAGCCTGCTTACACTGTAGGTAGGAAGCTTTTGTATTTGCCGCTACTGGATTGTGATTTGTTTGGTCTTATTGATGCCTGACTGATCAATAGTAAATGTTGAAAGCCTTGAGGTTTGTGCAGAGATGGTAGAAGTGTCCCCCTGCAGACTTGCTCTGTAGTTCATCCTAAACCTATTCAACATAGACTTGCATGCAGGTAAACAGATCTTGCACTCTTCTACTAAGGGGAATATGGTATTTATCTAATTCTCACTGCAGCATCTTGGAACAACAAAGCATTTACGTTTATGACTGAGGTAGATGGTTTTTGAATGTAGCCTTCAGGGCATATGTACATGGAGCATAAATTTCTCTTAAAGAAAGAAACATTAATTTTACTTCTATTGTTCTGAAAGACACTTCCTAATTGGGAGCCGGCTGTAACAGGCAGTGCGTTCACTTCCAAAATGTGCAGACAGGTAACACAAACACTTTACCCTTGCATTACTCTTTTCAAACTCTTCACTCAGTGACCTGAAAATACGTGGGTTCAAAAGACTGTTTGGGTTAATGAAATCAGGCTTTTGGATCAAATAAATAAATAAACTTGTATTTATATATTTATGGCATTTAACAGGAAACATACAGAAATCAACCAGCCTGGTTGTAATGTTGCCCCCAGTTTGCAGAGTGAACTGCATGTTTGAGTGCAGCATACCCCCTCCATCTGCAAAGCACCAAACTAGTTGGCTGTGTTGGTGAGCTGGCCTAGTGGTATCTGTCCTGTGTTCTTCTGGGCTGCTCATTTTTTATGCTAGCAGAACATATTAAAAAAACACGTTTGTTTGCCTATAAGCAATGCCTCTCTATCCTTATGTACAATAAATATATGGTGTGGAGGAAGTTCCTTACTTGCTCATTGCATCATCCCTCTATTTTCATGGTTCAAGCCTTGCATTTTGTGGTGCAACATTTTACAAAGATTCATTGAAGAGTAGTATCTCTGCAAAATTCACCATGTTGTGGAATACCAGGACTTGTCACTTGGAAAAAAGAAACTGAAGAGGTTATATTCAAGAAATGACTAAGTTGAATGCATACAGCTATTTAATATGTTCAATTATGTTTTCGATTTGTCCACTTTATATGCTGTTCTTAGTTGGTATAGAAATATACATTACTGTCTTCTCTTCCTTTCTCTGTGTTGTAACTTCAGTAAAATGGCTCTCGCACCTGAGGCTAGCAGTCACATCTCTTCTGTTCACTTCAATGCTTCTTTTATTTTATTTATTAATTTTGCTTTTCTCTTTCTTGTCAGAAGCAAATAAGCTATTTTCCTCTCTTCTTTTCACCTTTGGCCTGCTTTTAGTTCTTTCTATGTGGGGTTTCAGTCTTGGTTATCACTGGCTACATTCTTTGCCAGTTTCATTCTTGCAACATCGAAGGTTCACAACAGTATAATTAAAAGGAATTAGACTTTGTCTGTGTGACAGCTAGTTCTTCAGCTTCTTACCTACTCTCCGATAGCTTTATTTTGACTTTTTGTATTGGTTGAAGAATTCATGGAAATTTCCTGTTGCTAGGATCTCATTAAAATATATCATCTTTATTTTACGTATCCAATTGGGTGATAATAAGTGATAATAGTGTGGTAAGCAAGAGGAGTAGAGGAATGTATGACAGGGGCTCCAACGTTTTCGATAAACCCTAACTACTCAGTTAAAAAAAAATAAAAAATTCTTCATTCTTTTTCTCTCCTGCAGATCTTCAGATTACAATGACAGGAAGGCAGTCAGATTTTGTTCTCACTCATACCTTGTTGATTTCTTGTTCCTGTCTCGGTAATTCCTGTCTTTCATGGTCTTCCTAAAAATTGTTCTTACAACTTAAGGGTACTATGGCAGGATTTTGGACATATCATCTATCAATTTCACTGAATCTTTTACCCTTTCTTTAACTACGTTCAGCATTGTGTGCTGAGCTATCAGCATTTGGAGAGAATGTATTTAACCTTATCTGTTTCTCAGTCTTTTTTTTTTTTTTCCTTGCCATTTTGTGCTCAGATTTTGGCATTCTAACTTGATACTTCTAAGCCTTTGCATTTTTTCTTATCGTCAGGATATACACACACGTGTGTGTATCAGAGATCTTGATGTTTACCCTAAAGAACAAAGAATTGGATTTCTCCTGCTTGTGTCCTGTTGAGATTTTAGTACATCTTGTCAATGAAAATCTTGTCACTAACTTTAATAGGTTTACTCCATAGCATCTACACTGAAAAACTTAACAAACTTGCCCCTTGGCAACAGGAATATTTGTTTGCCTTCTTATATGCTTTCCTATTCCTTATTGCTGATGGGAAGGGTGAGTATCCAACTAAACTTCTTATATCATCCCTATCCTACCCTAGATTATGATGCTGTTTTCTTTTTGCCAGTTTAGTTCTTCTGAACAGATAGGGCTGGTCTGCCTGTCGAAAAGTGCATTTAACAATCTGTGTGCTGTATTGCACATCATAGCTTGTCATCTAGGCTTTTTATCATTACTGATGTGAGGTCATGGTAATGATCAAGCAGTAAAATTCTGTTATCATGGTACTGGCAGTTAGAAAAATTTATGCTTCAGGTCCTTCATGTTAATATGGAGCAAGTAGGTGATTGTGGCAATCTGGAAAGAACACCTCAGTTTTGTGGTTACATCAGCATGTGTGACAAGTTTGTTCTTTTATCCATTTTTACAATAAATATCCAAGTTTGGATTGTGCGCTGCTCTTTGTACTTCTTGAACTACAATCTTTGAAAAGTTGGGAACAAAACCCTTTTGCAGGCTGAGTATAGTAGTTCATTGCACATAACTTTCAATCACTAAGCTCTTAAGCATCTGATTTGCCTGTTTCTTCCTATCTGAACTGGGTTTGTTTTAAACATCTGTATTAATTTAAAAGCAATACTAGAAGCCTGTTGGCCTTGCAGCTCCATTCTAATTCTAATCAGCACGTAGTAGTAAAGTTTAAAATTAAATTCCTGCAGAAATTAAGTCTACCAGGAGTGTTACATACTTAAAATTAATTATAATTTCAAACCTTCTGTCCAAGTGCCTCAGATAGCTTTTCATGCTCTAACTTTTGTCTGTGCATAATTAGATTTTTATGGATTTCCTTCTGATATTGTGTTTATAATCTTATCAGGGCAATATATTGTGTCATTGTAAGTACTTATTATGTAATGCAAGTCATGAACAAGGCTTCGTTGTAACAGGTTACTTGTCTGGTAGTCAATGTATATTGAATCGTATGCTGTACGCAGTGAAAGGGTTCAGTTTTTAGGTTACAAAATTAGCATTTATGAAAGATGGATTACAGAATATGAAGAACTTTTTGAAGATTCCTGGAACATCAAATTATTTTTGAATGAACATTTCATAGTAGATTAAACTATTCACAATCTCTGTTATTTTGAAAATAAATTACTATGGTAGACAAATGGGTGCTTCATAGCGAGTCTTACAATTTTCAGATTATCAGTGTATGTCCACCAGTGGAAGCTTCAATAAAGACAAGGCACAAGATTGCTGTTGGGAGAGTCAAATGTTGAGATGCTAAATATGCCCATCTCCAGATTGTGCTAGCAGTACAATGCATGCTGCAAAAGTGTTAGAACAACAGTGATAATACCTCTTATAAAGTAGGTTTAGTTGCTTAAGTATAATAAATTTTGGTTATACTGTGGTGTAGAAATGAAGTTTTTTAGTTTTTTTTTAATGTGGGTACAAGCCGGGTATTTTTGTTTTGTAGAAGTTGCCTGTGATCACATTTCATGTGAAAATTGTTTTTGTGACTACTTAGGTTACATGTCAATATTAACTGAACTACTCTCTGATTTTAGCTCTTTCTCTGAGATAAAGGGTAAAGAGGAAGGCATGTTTGTGGCTTTTTTTTTTTTCTGGTCAAGTCATGGGTACAATATTTTGTTTTTAAGTTATGGCATCCTTATTTCTTGCCCCATATGTTTACCTTGGAGCAGTAAATCATAGTTCTCTTCATGTTGGTTTAGCAACAACTCCCCTATTTTCTTTGCTCAATTCAACATGATAAATGGAATTCTTGTTCTCTTGTGAAATTTTTGTATCCCACTGTTGCATGGTAGCTGTCCCTTTTAAAGATGGATGGCTTCATTTTCTCTGGCAGTTGTCCCCCATACTATGCTGTGGAGGTAGGGATCAAATCAATCTGCAGAGTGCTAGAGTCTCAGTCTAGAAATGGCTTAGGTCTTGGCGTGTTCAAGGAATCACTCAACCTCTTGTGAAAGTATAAAGACTGTTATAAAGGAGCATATTTATAAGTGAGTTTGTTTCTTTCATTGTTCCTGTGCATTGACTTTCTCAGAAGCAATCTTGTATTCATGTACCTATTTCTACTTGCCAGGTTGACAAGTTCTTTCCACGTGTTTTTCTGCTCCAAATGTTGATTGGGGTTCCCTTTCTGTAGTGCTACCTGTCTACTTCCCCCTCACTTTAACTAATATTATTTTGTTAGACTTAATCATGCAGAAAAGAAACTATCAGGATGTCATCATATTAAATTGTTGGGAGAATGGCTACAGATGGAAGTTTCAACAGGCACCATCGCTCAGTTCATTGCTGGATGGATTGACTATACACTTACTTGATGTTGATGGCTCTGCAGCCAGGTGTCAGAGTCTGCGCATCTCCTATTTTCCCATTCCAGTTTCCTTTTTTTTTTTTTTTTTTTTTTCAAATTCAGGGTTCTGCCAACTAAAATTTTGGAGTTGAATGGATGAAATGTTTGGATAAGAGTACAATAAGCAAACAGGCAGGGATATGTCAGTGAAATTAATATTATGATTCATTTTGCTGAGCAGCTTATGATGGCTGTGGGTAGGAGGCTCTGCAGCAGCATGTTTGTCCAGTTAGGGTAGCTCTGGCTGGCAGTAAAGTAACTCTGAGTGCGCTTTCTTCTTGACCCATGTGAGTTCTGATCTAGGTGCTAGCTGGAGCAAAAATGATGCTGCACAATTTAAAATAGCCACCAATCTCCTCTACAAATTGATGTCAGAAACGGCAATAAGTGTTTTGTTACCAAATTGGATGGTGAGCTTTTCCTAACACTGTTTGTTAATGCTGGGGAGCTGGGTAGCATTCAGTTAATATCCTGGACTATTAGGCCTCACAAAATTATTATATAGTTACTCTGTCAGACTTTGCCATATCCAATTATAAATGTTTTTGGGAACAAATACTGGGGCTGTGTTTTCTGATTGGTTTGGGGGCTTTTGCAGCTTTGCATTTCCTTTCTTCCATTCCTCTCTCTGTCCCACACTGGCCATTTTAGCTGTTCCCTACTGTTAGCTGCCAGCTGCTTTTGTTTAACTATTTCTTCACTCTCTCACAAAGAAGTGGGAGGGATGTGATTGCCCAGACTGCTACATTTCTTCCTCTTTTAAAATGGGCTCTGACTGACGTTGAACAGGTTAGCAGAATCTTCTTATTTTATGAGCCTTCAGAGGTTTTGTGTTTTTGTTAAAGTAGAGTGACAATCTAAGACTTCTGGTTGGTTGGTTGATTTGTTTATTTCCTGAAAGCTATGTTTCAGGCTTTTCTGGTTCTGCAGAAAATACTGAAGTCGCAAAGACCCGAAGGCAAGTAAGAGGATCCCCCAGATTGTTCTCTAAAGCTGAGGACATTGGTCTGTATCTCATGACTTTGAGTACTTGAGATAGACAAATGCAGTATGTTCAATCTTGCTTCTCAGCTGTTAGCTGCTATGCAGTAGATGGGACAAGCTAGAGAGCTCAGTGGCAGGAGTCACTAAGCTTTTCCTAGTAGAGGAAGGTCTGCAGACAGTGAACAGCAAGCCCGAAAAGAGTAGTGGAAGACTAAGTGATACAGTCAGGTTTTGAAGGGAAATTCATAACGTACTGATACCTTGCCAAACTGTATTGCTGTGGCCATAAATTGCAGTGACTTGTGGTAAATGCACTTCTTTTTCACCTCTGATTTCCCCCTTTCTGTCTTCAATTTCTGCTCAGAAAGTACTTTGCTTTTTCGTAAGACACTTTGCAGTAGTACATCCAGAGCACAATTGGTATTTCCCCTTTTGCTTAAATAAAAGAAAGCTTTTGTTTGGCATAAAAATGGCAAAATAAATGAGAAAACAGTATCATAAAGCTTCTCATTGAATTTCATGCTACAACATTGCATCTGCAAAGTGTTTTTTTTTAAACAAAACAAAAACAAAATTGAAGGTGAAAATTGTATACAGATTTTAGCTGTCTTGCTTGTGGGTGTCATTTTTGTGGGTTCAGATCATGCTAGTAGAAAGGGTGGCATATTTTTGGGTATCTGAGCATCGAAAGAAACCAGAATAGTGGAAATCTGCAAAACTGGAATCAAGGGCCTAAATATGCAAACTTGCCTGCTAAAAACTAATGTATGAATTCTTGGCTAGGCATTTAACTGTGAAGTCTAAAACTTTGTTGTACATAGCTGATTGGTTTTAGACAAATGTGTCCAGAATTGTGTTGTGTGGGTTTTTTGTTTGTTCTAACCAGTTTTAACTCCTACTAAGACAGGCTCTTTGCAAGGATACTTAAAGGCTACACA